>NC_030443.2:17960957-17985957 GCF_001660625.3 Ictalurus punctatus | reverse complement strand
GAAGCGTGGTGTTCTCAGCATGATGCTACCATCACCATGCTTCACTGTGACGGTGGTGTTCTCAGCATGATGCTACCATCACCACGCTTCACTGTGAAGCATGGTGATGGTAGCATCATGCTGAGAACACCACGCTTCACAGTGAAGCATGGTGATGGTAGCATCATCACCATGCTTGGCATTCTCAGCCTGATTCTACCATCACCACGCTTCACTGTGAGGGTGGTGTTCTCACCATGATGCTACCATCACCACGCTTCACTGTGAGGGTGGTGTTCTCAGCATGATGCTACCATCACCACGCTTCACAGTGAAGCATGGTGATGGTAGCATCATCACCATGCTTGGCATTCTCAGCTTGATTCTACCATCACCACGCTTCACTGTGAGGGTGGTGTTCTCAGCATGATGCTACCATCACCACGCTTCACAGTGAAGCATGGTGATGGTAGCATCATCACCATGCTTGGCATTCTCAGCTTGATTCTACCATCACCACGCTTCACTGTGAGGGTGGTGTTCTCACCATGATGATGATTTTAGGTTCATAACTCTCATAATCCCTCCCCTTCTGTGTTCCTCTTCACAACCCTTTCCTTCCTGTTTGTGAAATGAAACATCCAGGCCAGCCGAGCCACGCTGATGTGTCGCCTTAATGTCATCAGTCCCTGTGTAAATGTCAGTGCTCGGTATTTCTGCTAATGTAAGATTGTCTGAGCGCCGGAGTAACGCTGTGTTTTTCATTACACCTGCTGCACAAATGGACTCACAACAGCCTGAAACTAAATGACTGGCTCGCTAATAAGATTCCTGCCGTGCGGCGCCTATTACAGCCGTGCGTGAGATTAAGGCCGGCTGTAAGATTTGTTTATATGGCATTCTTTATTTCACCACCTGCTGGCTTTATTTTCTCTGTAATGTGCGTTTGCTCTGAGAAACAGTTTCCTGTTTTATAAAGCCTGTAAGATTCAGATTGTTGGCATCCGTTTCAATGTTTATATGCCGGTAGAGGAGGCGTGGTCACCGTCCGAGCAGACCTAGTGAAGAAGGCGTGGCCGATTTATCGGCGGTCTAAGAGGATGGGTGATGGAGACGTGACCTCTGTAGACCTTTCTGCCTCGAGTGAAGGAGGCGTGGCTTCTGTACTCGTCAGTTCTAGAGAAGTAGGCATGGCCTATGTGCAGTCTAGTGATGAAGGTGTGGCTTCTGCACCTGTCAGTCATGGGGAAAGTGGTAAGGCTTCTGCATCTTCAGTCTTAGTGAAGAAGGCATATTGTGTGTGTCTGTCAATCATAGTGTAGGAGGTGTGGCCTCTGCCTGTCAGTCACAGTGTAGGAGGTGTGGCCCCTGTGCCTGTCACTCCCAGTGTAGGAGGTGTGGCCTCTGCCTGTCGGTCACAGTGTAGGTGGTGTAGCCTCTGCCTGTCAGTCACAGTGTAGGAGGTGTGGCCTCTCTGCCTGTCACTCTCAGTGTAGGAGGTGTGGCCTCTGCCTGTCAGTCTCAGTGTAGGAGGTGTGGCCACTGTGCCTGTCAGCACAGTGTAGGAGGTGTAGCCTGTGCCTGTCACTCCCAGTGTAGGAGGTGTGGCCTCTGTGCCTGTCACTCCCAGTGTAGGAGGTGTGGCCTCTGCCTGTCAGTCACAGTGTAGGAGGTGTGACCCGTGTGCCTGTCACTCCCAGTGTAGGAGGAGTGGCCAATGTGCCTCTCAGTCTGTCAGTCATCGTGTAGGAGGTGTGTCCTGTGTCCTCTGCCTGTCATTCACAGTATAGGAGGCATGTCGTCTGTGCCTGTCATTCACAGTATAGGAGGCGTGCCCTCTGTGCCTGTCAGTCACCAATAAATGAGGTGTGGAATTCCAAGTCTGAGAGTAAAACTAGCCATTGTGCAAAAGTAAGTTTTCGTTTCTCCGTCAGAGAGAGTAACTTTGACAGCTATAGCAGGCAGACATCTGTGTCTTCATTACCACACACACTCACTCTCTCTCTCTCTCTCTCTCTCTCTCTCTCTCTCTCTCTCACACACACACACACAGCATAAAGAGTGCAGAGTCAGAACGGTGTAACAGAACACTGCCTCGAGCTCATGGTTCAGACGCGATGGATTTGGCCTGACAGGCTGTTGTCATTTCCTGGTTGTCATAGGTCCATGCAGTCATCACTCATGCGTTTACCGCAGCACCACGAACGACACGGCCGCTTGCAGATTAGGCAAAAAGTGTGGTGTGGTGGGGCCATTAATACGGTTGTTAGGTTAAATGAGCGATTAATCAGGAAGTAAGATGTGTGTGTGTGTGTGTGTGTGTGTATGAGGATGTCAAGGATCAGGCCTCATCGTAACCAGCCACACAATGAACCCACTGAGATTTAAAGTAAATTTTTTCCCCCTCTTTGTTCCATTTTTTTATCCTCTAATAATAAACAACGTCTTTACACAAACCTTCCCCATTACGGTTACGAAATGTTTTAAAAAATTATTTTACATGCCGCATCCACCGTACAAATCCCTGTGAATGAGGTGTTACTATAGAAACGACACCGCATTCGAATATCAATTTAAAGCCATGACAAACCGTGGACGCGTGATATCTAAAATGAGCGAGATTTTCAACATGAGATGATTTATTTATCCGGCCCAATGGGATACTAATATATCCCAGCTTGCCAAGATCAATCTGGCAACCCTTTTGGAAATGTAGTAGCGGCCCAGTTTATACGAGCGGCGTGAATTTATACCTTCAAGGTTTCTTGAAAATAGGCTAAATCTGCGCTAATAGCATGCTAAGCTGGAGAACTGAGTCGAGAGAGCTTCGCTTATCAGTCTCGCACGCTTGAAGGTGGTTACTGATGGCACTCTGAGGAAAAACCAAATGAGATCAGTTACCGATAACGTACAGTACGTACAGTATATCGGTTTCTTATCTATTTTACAGCATCTACTCGGAAGAACCAGCTCTCACCTGGTTATTGCTGGTCTCTTCTCATACGTATCTGCATGGGCAAATGAATGCTCTCGAGTTTCCGGCAATTTCCTGATCGACGTGCTTGTCAGGGTTCTGACAGCATCTCGATACACCTCGTTTTATCCATGCGTGCTCATTCAGCGGCACGGACGGCGATCGATTCGGTGCTTTTGAGTGAATCATTTTCAGCCATTTCATCATGTAATGGTAGAGGTCAGTGAGTGTGATTCACGTGTTGCACTCACACACACACACACACACACACACACGTGTCATTTAGACATCGGTACTCAGAGCATGACTGTCATAAGGTACATCTAATGGTTGTACAGTGGCGTGAATAAGTCTTCACCCCGTCCATATTTCGTAGTGTTACCACCGGAATCTGAAATGGACTTCGTCTTTAATTTGTCTTTAATTTATTTATTCATTTTCATATGGTTCATTTACATGTGATTCATTTACAAGTGATTCATTTACGTATGATTCATTTACATGTGATTCATTTACGTATGATTCATTTACATGAGATTCATATTCAAGTGATACATTTTCATGATTCATTTACGTGATTCATTTTTCATGAGATTCATTTTCATGTGATTCATATTCAAGTGACACATTTTCATGTGATTCATTTACGTATGATTCATTTACATGTGATTCATTTACTAATTTGCTTCTCTTTAAATCCAGTTTTAGACGGTGATATTACAAAGGTCTTTCCAGATTAGCACTTGCTACACTGTATGAGATAACCCCAATAAAATTGCCTGAATTCTATAATATAATTTGTTCACCATGTTAGGTTTAAATGCACTTCATTGGGATTCTATGTTATGATTCTACAGAAAATACCCCATGATATCAATTACAAATTAACACATACATGTCGCATTGGTGTGAAAGCCACTGAAGTAGTTCCGGTGCAAATAGTTTCCACTAGAATTCCCATCATTAATCAAACCGTGTCGAGAGGAGATTAATCAGAGAAGCAACCGAGAGAACAAAGGTAGCGCTAAACATGACGCTAATCGCGTCGTCATGAGGAGCGGTGGCATGTAATATCGGAAAAGGACTAGCAACTACTCGATGTTTCCCATCAGCCACTGCACCATGTCACATGGCTCATTCACCGGTTGGACGTTTAGCTCATTAGCACTGGTGTGTACATGTAGTCACGTTCAGCACTGCACTGTTGCCTCGCGTTGTTCGTCCTGTCCCCACGCATCGCCTCACGCTCGTCTTTGTAATTCATGTGAGTCTTGTGCCGTGCTTTGTTTGTTACTTTATTCAACGTTCCACTTATATCCTGCGATCGCGTCCGCCTCTAAATCCAAATCGCGGCAAACAGATGGCAAGAGATTCCAACTTGAGAAAGGTGACGGACTCGCAGCCACGAGCGTTCGCATTTGGGTTTTTTTTTGTTTTGTTTTGTTTTTCTTTTCAACAAGCATACACGTTAGAAAATTAGCGCTAAGGCTGATCTGAGCCTCAGCTCTCTGGATTTGTGAATGTTAGGTGAGATGAGATGGGTGGGGGGGATGGGTGGGGGGGTAAAAGTGTCCGTTTTAAAGGAGAAATTCACCCCAGAAAATACTAACACTGTAAAAAATAAATAAATAAATAAATAAATAAATAAATAATTTAACGTTGCCAGATTTGGAATATTCCAAATCAGGTTGCCAGATTTGGAATATTCTTTGGAAAGTATTTAGTTGTTGTCTAGACCACTGGCTTTAAACAACACAAGCGTCTTCCTGTCATTTCAGCTTAAAATCAAAATAAAAAAATAATAAAATAGGAAGACTAATATGATATTATTCGAACGTTGGGAAGTTGAAAAGCTCTTAATCGCGCATTCAATGCAAATTTCTCAATTTAATAACAACATTTATTACGTTCTGTAAAATAGCACTTGATCCAGCACACCTTATTATTTGCACATTGAAACTGATCTAGTGTAACAGTGCATCTGGGTCAGTCCCATCTTAACACCTCGCGTGCACGTATCTCCTCTCTGAATACAACCTTTTAGGAAAATAGCATCATGCTAGGTGCTTCCCGTTAGATCCCATTCTTCGTCGAACAAATGATTCATTTCCGTGTGCATATTAGAACAGATCGTTTAAAGGCTGCAACGAAAGGCTGTTTTATTCGTGCTAGCATCTCGTTTTTGCTAGCTAATTTCGTTCCACTGTACTAGCATTAAATGAAAATGCTAACTTCCTGCTTCAGACAGACAGACGAAAAAAAAAAAAAAAAACTGCCAGCTTCGGATTAATATCAGAGTGTGTGGTTAAGGAAGTGAGATTTCATTCCCCTCAGGATGGAGAGCACGGTGTGTTTGATCTGCTGCTAGCTGCTGGTTACTTAGCAGTCAAGTCTCGGTCTCGAGAGCACAATTTGCAAATCAAGCTTGATCTGGGTCTGTGTCTAGAGCGCCTGCTATACACACACACACACACACACACACACTTACACATACTTGGGAGAAAGGGTAGTGTGTGAGGGCACGGTGTGAGAAGCCTGGAAGTAGCAGGGCTGTTTAAATCGAGATCCCAAGAGCTCCTTCACAAAGACAGGAGAGATTAGACAAGAGCTACTGTTGTCTTAGGAGCACCGTTAGTGTCTACTCAAAACACTTGCATATACACACACACACACACACACACACACACACACACACACACACACACACACGCCATCTGCTCTCCTCTCTTACACCTCCCTACGTTTTTTTTTTTTTTTCACGTTTGACATTCTCCAGAATTGACCTTGTTACAATTATCCCATAAACCTTTACTCAGGAATAGTGTTCATAGGGTTACATAAGGCCTGAATAAGCCGTACATAACAACTGGCATAAGCCATATTAATAAAGGCTCTTTCAAATACCTACCGTATCAGCTGTCATAAAGAGTTCTTTTGTCAACCTTGATGTCAAGTTGATATACAGGTGATATTAACTGAGACGTGTGCTGTGGAGTTCTGTTGACATAAGGCTGTTATAACACTTCCCAAGCTGACTTAACATGCAGACATTTACAGTACGTTACATGATTACGACTGACTTTGCAGCTCAGAGCACATCTGACATGCCAGCGTCTCATGATGCCGACGTCGTGGCACGTCAAACATAACAATTTGCCTACGTCACATTATGACCTTTGTCAGTCTGACATAGCAGACGTCCCCAGATGTTCCCAGAGCTACAATGTCAGCTGGTGTAATATTCTAATGTAAGTAGCTTGGTGAGTAAGTAAGCAAAAAATCTTGTGTGCTAAAAGCAGAATTCATCCAGCTTATGAACGGCTTACGTCGATGTCATGTATGAGCATCTATGAGCACCGTCCTTAAGTAGTGTTTACGGATTTTTCCACCAAGTGACAACTTCATAATCTGCTGGGGGGGTTTTTTTTTGTTGTTTTTTTTTGGAAGTGCCTCATTTGTTCGTTTTGCAACGAGCATCACTTGCTATGTCACCTCATCGCCGTTATGTCACTCCGACATAGCTGTACACAGAGCTGTGATATCCTAATGTAAGCGAGTCCGTTCGTAAACAACCAAAAATCCCTCACTTGGCTCAGATGATGTCAATTTTACATTCAAATAGACTTTATTCGCTTTATGAAGGGTTTATGTAGGTGTTATGTAGTGCTATGAACACCACCCTTACATAACGTGTTACTGATTATCCCTGAAACAGCTTAACCCGTTTAAACACCTTTTTATTATTCATTTAAAAGAAAACGATGTGGTGATTACCGGGAGAAATATCGTATTCCAGACCCGTTGACCATCCCTGGGAACGTTATGGACTTAAGACACATTCTAGATGTCTTCATAAACACTAAAGCTCACCGTCTCGCTCTCATGTGCAGGGGTGTTGTGGCTCTCTCTGTTTAAATTTCTCTCTGTCTGTTTTTTTCCTTCTCTCGGGTTCTCTGCTTTGTCTTTCTGAACTCCTGCTACGAATCCTCCCAGGGTTTGAGTTGCTGTTTACCAATACCTTATTCATTTTTGCCTGCAGGTAGGCTATTCCCAGGACCAGTGGCCTACATACAGTACAGTACACACCAGCTGTGTGGCTGGACAAGTAAAATTAGCTGCGCAGGAATATTTCAGGCTGACGGGCAGCACGGGCTCAGAGGTTAAGGTTCTAGTGTTCGGAGGTACTGCTTATGAACGTCGTCGCAAAGCAGCGTTACGGAAATCCAGATGTAGATTTAAATTCATAATGAACAAGACAGAGGTGACAGTGACAAGGAAGCGATGTCTGGGAACGGTATACAGTTCTACTTCTCTTTTCATTCTGAGGAGCAGATCTCGAAGGCCGTGTGTTTGCCGAGTGAAGGTTTTCACTCGCTATCTGTCTAACGCAGCTAGTGTTGTCCTTGTCAGGCCTCCGGTTTGGGCTGACACGTTGGGAATAAATGCAAGGTGATGGTGCGTTGTAATAGTAAAAGTCCACCGGTGCAGTAACCGTTGTAAAACATGGAGGTTAGCCAAGATGACTTTGCTTATAAATTACGATCGATTTGGTTTTGCTAATACATTGCATATACATTTTAAGGTTTGCAATAAAATAAAAATAAAAAAATTCTTATAGAAACTATGTGGGGAGACCTCAAACGTCGCAAGCTTGGAAAACAAAAAGATTACTGATATATATATATATATATTTTTTTTTGCATATTTACTGTTGGACTTGATGATATTAATACAATGTATCATGTTTAATAAAATCAACAAATGTGATTTGTCAAAGGGTGCCAAAACTTTTACATACAACTATACACTGTGAAAAAAATATCGACTAATTCGGTTCTTATCGGTTTGGGTGAGAGAAACTCATTAGTTGCAGGCCAAGCGGTGCATTTGACTGAGCGAAAGAGTGTGTGTGGGGGGGGCAATACTTTTGTCCACACTTGAAAGCAGCAGACAGGATGCGGCGGCACTTTCTGCTGATACATTATCCTCTCCGGAGAGCTGGATTCTTAAGGTTATTGTCCTTCTGACGCTTCCTGTGCTAATCATACGAGCAGGATATCGTCCGCTCTGTATTCCACACATGCTATAATTAAACAATTAAAGCTTTTATAGAATCTGCGTACATCGGGGGTGGGGGGGGACGGTGGGGTGGGGGGGGACGGGACGGTGTGTGTTTAGGATGAAATTGAAATTTCCTTTTAGCTAATGGAAGGAGATGGGCAGAAGCGGTGTGGGATTTGAAAGCTTGAGCTGAGTGCATTATAAAGCGCTTAAAGAGCTCGATGTCTCCCGCTGAGTAAAAATGGATCTCGGCGCCACCTACTCTTATGAGCGGGTACAAGAGGCACTTAAGCAGCTTCTTCTCATGCAGTTAGCACGTCGCGAAATGTTTTAGCAGTGCTCTGAAAAGCATTGACTCCATGCACGATATTAGTTTGCTATTAGATTGCTATTGGTTTTGATAAAAATAGTCCATAATGTGTGCTTTTGTAAAGTCCGGTGGAAATCACTCAGGAGGTTCGATTGCACTTCGGTTTGTTTGAATCTGTAAGAATTCGAACAGGTGACGTCGATGTGTTTTAGATTTCATTTTGAAGTTTGAGGAGATGTGGAAACACTAAGCTCAGCCCTTAACCTAACCTTTATTTTTTTTTTTTTTTGCACAATTAAATTAACAGTGTGCATAACAAATGTGTAATCTAGTGATCTGGGTCTTTTCAGGTCATTTAACTCAGCCAGCCAGTTCTTTTCACTGAGTCAGATCGTTCGTATGAATCAGACTCGGATCATATGACTCGGCTCTCCAGTTCTTTTCAGAGAGTCAGATCATTGACTCAGGTCATTTGACTCTGAACATTTGACTTCGCTCTCTGGCACGTTGCAGTGGGTCAGAATGTTTGACTCGGATCATATAGCTCAGATGATTCAACTCGGCTCTCTGGGTCTTTTCAGTGAGTCAGGTCATTTGACTCAGATGATTTGACGCTGCTCTCTGGCACTTTTCAGTGAGTCAGATCATTTAACTCAGATTGTTTGACTCAGATTTCTGGTTCTTTTTAGAGAGTCAGATCATTTACCACAGCTCTCCAGCTTGTTTCAGTGAGTCAGATAATTTGACTCAGATGATTTGACTTAGATTTCTGGCACTTTTCAGTGAGTCAGATCATTTAACTCAGATGATTTCATTCAGCGATTTGATTATTTTCAGTGAGTCAGATCATTTGACTCAGAGGATTTGACTCAGTTTTCTGGTTCTTTTCAGAGAGTCAGATCATTTATCTCAGATCATTTGACTTTACTCTCTGGCACGTCTCAGTGGGTCAGAATATTTGACTCGGATCATACAGCTCAGACGATTCGACTCCGCTCTCTGGTTCTTTTCAGCGAGTCAGATTATTTGACTCTGCACTCTGGCACTTTTCACTGAGTCACCTCATTCAACTCGGATTGTTTGACTCAGCTCTCTGGTTCTTTTCTGTGAGCAGACGCAATGTTCCATTACTAGCATACATTACTGCCCCCACCCCACCCCCTCCCAAAAAATGTAGTTGAAGTTTTGCGAGCCCGAAATTATTTGTACACATTATCTGATGTTAAATTTCTTACCTGGGCTTCCATCATGCAGCTTAGCTGCTCAACCCGATACAAAGTATTGTGTATCCATAACGGTTTTACCTGAACACCTGGCTCATACCCTTGCTGCAAAATTTATTTTAGAGCAGCTGTCAGACCTGGCATAAAAATCCTGCCTGAGCTGAATAGCAAAGTCAATAGACAACAGCAGACATATGGACATTTTGGAATTTCATTGGTTCGCCTCATGGAAGAGCCTATCAGATTGCAGCGTGTCGATGTGCTTTTCCATGGATTAAAAATAGTTTCTCGAGTCTCATCTTTAAAAGCTATTAAATAGTTTTGTTTGAAGAAGTTAATGCTGAGCTCAATTCATCCTCAGATACTCCGCCCACAGCTCACGGTGTGTCTGATATCCGATACGTCAGATCCGATACGTCTGATACTCTTTTCTGGCTACAAGCTTCAGAATCTTGGAGTCTAGAATCCGATTGCCTCGACATACTTTCTTGTATCTGCATGCCTGTTTTCCAGTTTCCTGTGTTTATTTATTCGTTCCTCTGTGCGAAAGTAGGCAACGTTTATCGCGAAAACGTACCAGATTCTCTACTGAATGCTGAACCTGGATTGCAAGACTAAGCACAAGGCTTTCATTAGACTGCTTCAAGACTTATGTTTCCACCTGGAACCACAATTCATTTCTGTTCTTTCTGTCCATGCTCTGTCATCAGATCATTAGAGATTATTATATCACGGCGTTTTAACCGTCAGTGACCGGAAACGGGGCACGATGTCAGGAACAGAGGCCGCTGGAGTTATTTATTTCATTTCCTCATTGCTTTTCATCCATGGAAGCCTGGATGAGATGCTCTACACGTTCCTCGTTCTCCATCCAGGCAATAGAGTCGGTTTCATCAGTTTTTCGCCCTCTCATAGCGCTCTGCTGAACTTTTTCCTACTCTCTTTCTATTCTCTGCACTTTACCATCCATTTGATCTGCTGCCCGATTTCTCTGTGCGCCGGCCGCTCGAGTGGGCGAGCACCGACGGGGGAACCAATCGAGTGAAACGCCTCTTTTAATTTCCCAGCGCTCGATAATCCCGCAGGGCTTGAAAGAAGAAGAAGAAGAAGAAGAAAAAAAATAATAAATGAAAAGTCCCTCCATCCATCACCTCCATCCTGTATGGAAATATTCTTTTGTTTTCTTTCTCAAATATAATTCATTTTCAGGATTGCCTTAAAGATCTCTTATTTCTATTCATTTCTTTTTCTTTTTGTCTCATAGCGTTTCCATCAGCTCTTTTCATCTATCATGAAGCTAGGTAAAAAAAAAATTAAAAAAAAAAAAAAAAATCATCATTAAATGTTCCAACACTTTGTCTATGTACAAAGGAAAAGGATAGATTTATTTATTTATTTATTTATTTACTTTTTGGAGTACTGGAGAGCCAGATCTGTCACTGCATCCATGTTACAAGGCAACAGTCCAGTAATCTTTACATAGTGAAAGAAAACTAATGAAGAAAACTATAGAGAAAAAAAAAAGGCTAAACATAATGTGAGCCAAGAAAAAGATATTCTATTTAGCGAGTCTGGTCGAACCGGGACACTCTGTAAATGAGCCAATGTTTTTATTTTAATTGGCCACATTAAGCCAGGCTAAAACCTAATAAAAGATGTATCTGTTCAGTTGCTGCTCATTGCACCTTGTAAGAAATGGTAGTAACACATAACTTGCTGCAGTATACTCCTGTGCAAAAGTTTGCATCCCTCAAGGCTTCTCATTTTGAAATATATCCTACCACGAGACGGCGACCCGGAATCTTAATACAGCACAATCACGAGACGAACTTTTGGCGTGATCGAATCGTACGTTTTTCTGTCATTCACACTAATTAACGCCAAGTCAGACCAGGTGAAATGTCGTGATGCTATAAATGACATTTCTTGTTTTCTTTCTCGTTCTGCTGTAATATGGAGGTAAACTTGGGTTAAAAAGTTCTGAACGTAACGTTTCAAGAAAGGAACACAAAATGTACGATGAGAAGGAAGACAAACGCTCTGAAACGGAAAACAGAGAACGCGGTGCCATAGATTTAACCTGGTCTTCACGTCAACGGCGTTCTTTGTCAACAGTTTTCCGAGCTCCGTTTTCACCAGTTTGCGAACGCGCCGAAGTTCACGAGTTTTCCTTTTACCCTTTCGAAAACTTTTCGTTTACGTCTCACAAGTTTTTGCGTTCGCCACTCTTGACGATGTACTCTCATTGGCTAGTGAGGTTTGGATCGACGGTTCTCTGACCTGGACGAAGAGACGCTTCCGAGAGCCGATCTCGAAATAAAAAATAGCCATGTGATACTACCCAAACCTCAAGTATTAATTAGGAACTAATATACTGACTAAGTAAGGAAGGACGTAAGGAAGTAATTCCCACTACAAAGTACAAACACTATAACTATAGAGAGAAAACATCCAGAACACGCTGCAAAATTCACCACACTAAAGTCTCTACGTCTAGATCAGGGAGCTGTCGATCCAAAGAGTAAAGCGCTGTTAAGCCCCACCCACATGAGACGTTTGTGCCAGAATGGCGAACGTAAACTTGCACAAGCCATGATTCACGAAAAGGAAGCTTAGGGTCATGGTTACTAGGGTTTAGGGTTATTAGGGCTAGGCTTACTAGGGTCATGTTTAGGGTTACTAGGGTCAGGGTTACTAGGGTTAGGGTTACTAGGGTTACTAGGGTTACTAGGGTTAGGGTTACTAGGGTTAGGGTTTAAAGGGTAGGGGTTACCAGGGTTAAGGTTACCAGGGTTAGGGTTACTAGGGTCAGGGTTACTAGGGTCAGGGTTTAAAGGGTAGGGGTTACCAGGGTTAGGGTTACTAGGGTCAGGGTTACTAGGGTCAGGGTTAGGGTAACTAGGGTTAGGGTTACTAGGGTTAGGTTTACTAGGGTTAGTTTTAGGGTTACTAGGGTTACTAGGGTTAGGGTTACTAGGGTTAGGTTTACTAGGGTTAGGTTTAGGGTTACTAGGGTTACTAGGGTTAGGGTTTAAAGGGTAAGGGGTTTCCAGGGTTAGGGTTACTAGGGTCAGGGTTACCAGGGTTAGGGTTACTAGGGTTAGGTTTACTAGGGTTAGGTTTAGGGTTACTAGGGTTACTAGGGTTAGGGTTACTAGGGTTAGGTTTAGGGTTACTAGGGTTACTAGGGTTAGGGTTACTAGGGTTAGGGTTTAAAGGGTAGGGGGTTTCCAGGGTTAGGGTTACTAGGGTCAGGGTTACCAGGGTTAGGGTTACTAGGGTTAGGGTTATTAGGGTTATGTTTAGGTTACTAGGGTTAGGGTTATTAGGGTTAGGGTTTAAAGGGTTAGGGTTACTAGGGTTAGGGTTATTAGGGTTATGTTTAGGTTACTAGGGTTAGGGTTATTAGGGTTAGGGTTTAAAGGGTTAGGGTTACTAGGGTTAGGGTTACTAGGGTTATGTTTAGGGTTACTAGGGTTAGGGTTACTAGGGTTAGGGTTGTTGGGGTTACTGGGGTTAGGGTTGTTGGGGTTACTAGGGTTATTGTTACTATGGTTAGGGTTACTAGGGTTAGGGTTGGGGTTACTAGGGTTATTGTTATTAGGGTTGGGGTTACTAGGGTTAGGGTTACTGGGGTTAGGGTTAGTGTTAACAAAGAATTTTGTTAATTTGAAGACCATGTTACATTTTTGTGACAGATTTCGCCTGTTTCAGTTAGGGGTTAGGGTTAGGGGGGTTAGGGTAAGGGGTTAGGATTACTAGGGTTAAGAGTCAGGGTTACTAGGGTAGGGTTACTGGGGTTAGGGTTATTAGTGTTAGGGTTACTAGGATTAGGGTTACTAGGATTAGGGTTACTAGTTTTAGGGTTAGGGTTAGTGTTAACAAAGAAGACCGTTAATTTGAAGACCATGTTACATTTTTGCCATGGAGTTCACTCTTCTCGGTTTCAGAGTGTTACTACTCTTTCTCATCGTATATTTTTGCTCGTTTCTTGAAAAGTTCAGTTCAATACTTTTTCTCACAAGTTGAATTCCATACTCTAAGGGCATGCAATTCTTCTTATACACCGCGACCTGCCAAACTACCCACATTTTGTGTAGGTGCTCTGCATCTAAACATCGGAGAACTGAAAATATGTCAAAAATAGTTTTCTTCTTCCCTCGGATAAAAACAGGAAATGAATGACATCTCATTCTGGAACGATTGACAGTTACGGAGGTGTTCTGAACTCTCCGATAATATATTGGAACCCACGCCCCCTCACCTCACCTCACATTAGTTACGTGTCGAGTTGATTTTCTTTTTTTCAGCTTTAAAGAGACCCTCGCTTTCTGTCACGGGAAATGGAGAATGTTTCGAGTTCATCACCGTGAAATGAAACGCACATTTCACTTGGCGGAGTTGACATCACTCGGTGAAAAGCTTCTCTCAGCTTACTTCAGCTGGAGTGGGTTTGGAGAGAAGTCCTGGTCCCTCGGGCAGGCCTCGGGAAAGACAAATGGCTGCAAGTGACATTCAAACCCTCCGCCACGACCTTCCTGTGGCACTGCTTTATAGTCGAGAGACTTCTATTTTTTGTCTCCTCAAGGATTTCCAACACTGTGCTGTGCTGACTGCAAACACTCCTCTGACATCTGACACACGGAGACACACTGAGCTGAGGCAGTATGACTAGCATCGTAAAGAGATATGTGATTGTAATCCGAGAGCGATGCGATTTATTTTTATATGCTAACGCTGACCCCGCCTCTGACCTCAAACTTCAACCTGAATTTTAAGCGTGAGGCTGTTTTAAAATGACAATGCACAGAGAAGTCGTTCATTTTTAATAAGAATTGTCATTTACAGTGTTAGGAGGCTGAGCGAATGCTGGCGAAGTGAGGGGCGGGGCTAAGTGATGCAACAATGTCTTTATGTAATTGAGAAGTTAAAAGGTATGGCTACCAATGGGGCTAAGGGAAAGTTCGATTTGTTTCACTTTGATTTGTTCATGGACCAAACACCTGATGATCTGCTGTCCTCTCTCCTGTCCCTTGTCCCTATCCCATCATGTCCCTTCTCTTGCTTCCTTCTTATGTGTCCTTTCTCTTGTCCTCTTTCCTGCCCTCTGCCCTCTCTTCTGTTCTCTCATCACTTTCATTTCCTGTCCCTTATTCCAATGTGTCCGTTCCTGTACTTGCTTCCCTGTCCATTCATACCCTTTCTGCTCTCCTCTTTTGTCCGTTCTTCTCTCTTGTTCTCTTTTTCCCTGCCCTTTCTCTTTTTCCTAGTACTCTCTCATCCTGTTCTACCTGCCCAGTCCTTTCTCGTCCCTTCTTCTGTCCTGTCATTTTTTCTCTTCTCTCATTTTCTTGTCATCTCTCCTGCTTTCTTTCCTCTCCTCTCGCTTGTCCTCTTTTCTACCCTTTGGCCGCTCTTCTGCCCTCCTTTCTGTCCTCTATCTTGTCCTGTGTCCTGTACTTCCTTCTGCCCTCTTCTTTCCTGTCCCCTCTCGGTCCCATCGAGGGAGGCGTGGCCTTTCAAACTGTCAGTCCCTGAGGAGTGACGTGCCGTGAGGGAGGCATGATCTTTGCCAGTCCCTGTGAAGGGGCATGGCCTGTGTCTACATGACGCATGAATGAACCATGGCTGTCAGTCTGCCGGTCCCAGCGAAGGGGGCGTGGCTTCTATCTGTATGAGGAGCGAAGGAGAGTAGTCCCCTGAGAATGAGGCATGGGTTCTCCTTCATCAGTCCCAGTGAAGGAAAAGAAGTTTGGTCTATCTTTCAGCCCCAGCGAAGGAGGTGTAGCGTCTCGATCTCCCCAATGCTAGCACTTTGCTTTGAAATTAAGATCTAACACAATACTGAATAATAGCGTCACGTCTCTGGATCGAGATCAAGACAGCTCTTAATCATCGAACCATTAGCTGCTTTAAATCTGTCTTTCGTACATCTTATTATTGATTTTTGTATTCAGATGTGCATCGTATCATCTCAGACGGAGAGGTACAAAACCAGATGGCATCGATTTTCAGGAGATACGGTGTTTTTATTTATTTATTTTCAAAACATGACTTCATTTTGTGGATCACCGGCCTGCGATATCACTGCATTTAGTTTCATAAAAATCCTGGAGGCCTTTCTCACCCCATCGATGTCCAGATGGTCACAAAAATGGTGAAAACTCTAGCTAATCTCTAGCTCTTTATTGTGAATGGAGTAGGAGCTCAAACAGCAGGCCTTCATCTCTGACCTGAGAGTGTTAAAAGCGTGACGGCTAAATTTTTATTGCGTGATGTGATCCAGCGCAATGCCTCCAGCCTTAACTAACCCTCTGATATCTCTCTCTCTCTCTCTCTCTCTCTCCTCATGCATCTATCTCTCTTTTCCCAAACCAGGTGGTGTGTTTGGCCATCAGGAGTGTTCAAGCTCTGATGTGGATGATGAGAATCAGCCGAAATTTTACACGGAGCACCGCATAGGCAGACGCCGCAGTAAAGGTAGCCTCACATTTATTACACGTCTACTGCATCCCTCCTCCTCCGTCATTATTGGTTTGTCCCAGGAGCGGATTACAACTCGCACAAATTCTCTAATCCGTTTCCAGCAGTACCTTTATGACATCGTCTTCTATTGACTCGGACTTTTTTTTTTATTACAAGTCTGGGTTTACGGCTATTAAATGAAGTAGATGCAGCGTTTTTGTCGCTTTCAGAAACGGTTCGCTTAAAGAAAAGAGGATGAGACTGCACGAGACGGTGCTTGGATATTAAAGTAGGAGCATTTATTAACAAAAAAATATATATATATATAATATATAATAATAAAAAAAAGGCCTGAAGTATAATCTGCACGTCAGTGTGAATTGTCTAAATCATGCTTGACACCGAGCAGCTTCTCGACATCAGAGATGTAACTGAATACAAATCCTTTATTCAGAATGAATAGTTAGTGTGTTGTAAACCCATATGAAATACACGTACTAATAGGACATGTTGGGTTTTTTTATTTTTATTTATTTATTTATTTTTTCCCATGTGGGCGCGAGTGAGACCGTGAATGTAGAGAAGAAAGAAAAAGTACGAGCGCAACTGTCGGAGAATGAATTCGCCCCCATTTGCCATTTCTCCTTCTGATTCTTCTTCTCCTTCGATTGTTTAAGCCACGCCCACTTTTGTTTTTCAGATATTCGGATATGGATATTCAGAGCACTAAACAGATACGGATACGGCATTGTGTTCTATGTGTATTCACGCATGTTCTCTCTGGGTTCTCTCTGAGCTAAGGGCGTTTTAGAAGCAACCGTGTTATGTTATAACGCGTTATAACTAACACTATTATTCAGGAGCTTTTGTTTTAGTGCTTTGCACCATTAGTAAACACATTTATAATGCATTATGTAATCTGACATTACAGTTCATGTTTTAAGTGTTTTGGCTAGCTATGAACATTAGCGTAGACGTTAGCATAGACATTTCCTAATGGGTTTATAATGAATTACGTAATCTGAAGTAACCCAGGTATGAATGCCAACACCAAAGATGGAAAGGCAAAAGAAGAGAAACAGGGTTTTTTGTGTTTTTTTTTTTTTTTTTTAAAGAAAGAAGGAAAGAAAAAAAGGAAAAGAAAATCCGCAGCATCAGGCTGGAAAAGAGTGATTTATGAATGCAGAGAAATACTTAATTACTTTAATGATGAATACTTTCTGACTCATTGATAACAGCTGCCAATAGAGCTCATGCAAATATCGGCTTCTGCGTGCACCGATTATTTATGAAGTATTTCTTTATTTACTCCAAATGATCCAGTGACAGGAACATTGATCAGGAAGTGTGTGATTGATTGAGGGGGTTTGGTGAAAAACGCAGACCGCAGGAATCCCGGCGTAAACGAGTCATCGGAAGAAACGTGCTTTTCCTTCCACGCTGCACGCTAGTATGCTGTTTATGGCCGAGCGACTATACAGACTTATTTCAGGTGTTATAAGGCGTTATGTAATCTGTCATTACGTGGTCCTGTATTCATGCTTTGTGAGGTGTTATGCATGTATGTATAGCTGCTAAGCATTTATAACAGACTTATGACAGGCATTATAAGACATCCTATGCTATTTAACACATTTAAATGCATAATCATGCTACTTACATGTACGCTACTTATGAATGATTATACAGATGTTTAGTGTTACGTACAAGCATTATAAAATGTATCCTGGCATTACAAAGTCAGATACTTGCTTTATAAAGTGTTATGCTTGTAGCTGTATCTGCTTATAAGCATCTGTATAGACATATGACTGGCATATAAACATTTATAATGCATTATGAACACTGCACGGACAGAAAATGTTGCCAAACGTTGTGAATCCCATTCAAAGAACATTTTTGTAACCATATGATTATATTTATATATATATATATATATATATATATATATGTGTGTGTGTGTGTGTCCCCTAAATATTTAGCTGAAGTATTTCAGTATTGTGTGTTCTTCTCTTCTCTTTATTTATTTATATTTAACTTTGCTGTTCTGTCCATTACAGTCCTATATGTTGTCCTTTAAGTCTTGCTATTCGAGGGATTCGTTCATTGGTCCCCCGTCACAAGTCTCTTCTTTCTCCTCACTGCTAATTTTTTTGGATTTACGTCACTGCTTGTAAAATAGATCTAATTATCCCGACTGCAGAGACTTTTGACCCGTGCGGCTTGGAGCTATTCTCTCAAAATTAACATGACCTAAGAAAAGACAACGAGAGAGCAGCAAGTAGATATAAGTAAGGGGAAAAAAAAGAAGTGCGTTTAAAAAAATAAATAAATAAATCACTGTCAGGAATTGAGTGCAAAGCATAAAGTCTTTTTGTCCAGAGGCACTGAAAACTAGACACAGCTGGAAGATTTCATGTCGTTATACGGTAATTGCGCTGATCATCATCATCAAAAAAAAAAAAAAATGGACTTGTAAATTGCAATTTGACTGTGTCGTTCCTCTTTTTAATCTAATCCTCAGCTTTTTGGCTTATTGACTTTCTGCCTCCGACTTTTAAGAGTGTTATTATCTCTCAACAAAGACGTCATTTCCAGGAATTAATTAGATTCATGCAAAAAAAAAAAAAAAAAAAACATTAAAAAAAAAAGCCAGCTTTAGCAACCAAAAAGCTATTTTCAGCAGGTTTTTCTCTGCAATTAAGGTCCACTGTGCTTTTAGTCATGAATTCGTTCCCTTCTGCCCTGATAGCGTTTAGAAGCTTGAACTTCCCTGACCGTGTTTCTCAGACGCTCGGTTCTTGATTGAGTCTCGCTCTTACTTCTTTCAGCCGATTACTGATGTATGACGGCTGTTAAAAAGAAAGAGGTGGAGGGGGAAAAAAAACCCACGTTCTGTGAAGTTTGAGAAGTTCTGAAGTTACCGACGGAGAAACGTCGAAGATTCTGGAATGATGCAGGATTACCATCTATGTCTGAGCGTTCGTATCTCACATCTTCACACCTTCGAGCATATCATTTCTCTTTGGATTGTATCCATGGCCAGCAAATTTGAATTAAGGGCCTCATTCATTGCTTCATATATTTGAATTTCTTTAGAAATACTAAATAGGAGAATAACAAATAGAAGAAATGCCTCTTTTGACTGAATTTGTAAGAATACGGCAGCTTGCTTATTTCCCCATTGCGTTCCATTGAGTTTTTATTGCACCTAGTGGCCAAAAATGGGAACTGCAGCACACGCTAAAAGACGCCTTTGGTCAGGAATGCTAACTCTGTGAACATTTTCAGTACAGGATCAGGAGTGGACATGACAGTTAATGACAGGATTGCCAGGTTTGTGTTTTATTATGCCAAATTGCCTGTATTTAATTTACTCTGCAGCCACCGGTATCTTTTATATTATAGCAAATGATCTGCACAATCACATACACACTCACACACCCATTCATACTACGGACACGTTGGACACGCCATTCAGCCTAGCGTGCATGTCTTTGGACTGGGGGAGGAAACCGGAATACCCGGAGGAAACCCCCGCAGTACGGGGAGAACATGCGAACTACGAATACACAGTGCAGCGGCGGGAATCGAACCCCCGACCCTGGAGGTGTGAGGCGAATGTGCTAATTACTAAACCACCATGCGCCCGTGTTTATGTATTCACCCTATACCAAATGCTTTCTTTTTTTTAAAAAAAATCCTCTTCTGAAAGTCTCCCAGATCTGTAATTGTTGTTATTATTATTATTATTATTATTATTATTATTACCAGACAAACAGATTGCGCAGAGAGAGCACAAAATAATCACGGATGTCCTCATGAGATAAGGACCTCCGGAAAAAAAACAAAACAACGATGAACATTTGTGTATTTGTTAGGCCGAGTACTGAGTAAATTTAGTGCTTTGGTGTGTGTGCTCTTGCGTTAATTTAGTTCATTTCGCTAAATGGGATTGGATAAAAGAGTCTGAAATTGAATTTGTACGTCCAAATGAATAAAAACGTCAAACGCCGATCGCCACAGGGGGTCGGTACTGTTATATATCTGTGTCTTGAATGATTCAGCTTGAGACATCTGTATAGATGTGTATATATGTACATTCGGTCCCGTTCATAGACGTGTACACCGGTGTGCAAAAATTTGCACCCCCTTCGGACGACATCACTGCTGTAGGACATGCGTAGTGTGTTATGTTGTGCAAATATTTATTCATTATGGTGTGTATTAAAAGAAGAAAAAAAGAAAAACAAGGACCCTGAACGACTAGCATGATAATTGCTAGATGGAAATAGAGGTAACTTGTGATATTGTCAGTGAAGTGTGTACATAGTCGCATAAATGATCACAGTGGCCGGTAAGCGCGCGCGTGTGTGTGTGTGTGTGTGTGTGTGTGTGTGTGTGTGTGCGCGCGCACTGATATACTAACATTGTTCTAAACCATTATCCCATAAATATCACCCTGCCATAGTGTAAATTGTTCAAATCCCTCTGTGCTACTCTGGCATTTAAACAGTAATTATGCCACTAATAATTACTTCTATAAAACATTCATCTGCTTAACTACATTAAAATGCTAAACATCTCATCATTAACGAGTTTTCTCTCTCTCTCTCTCTCCTGTCAGTTCTTTATGAGCTCCGGTTCTAAAAAATCATTTCGTATGCACCCCGAATGCAGAGCGGGTCATAAGTCAAATCCAGAGCAATTTGTTAGCTCCCTGAGCACATATGTACAATATATTCTCTTTCGCAGCTCGTTCGACTTGTAGCCCTGTCTGTAGGGTTCTGTCGGGAACGCTCTGTTGTAGGGTTCTATCGAGAACCGTTATGTCTTCTGATAAAGTGAATAGACGATCTGAAGAGTGGGCAGTGGTTAAAGGATCTGGGTGACTGATCAGAAGGTCAGGAGTTCAAGCCTCAGCACTGTCCAGCTAACACTGTTGGGCCCTTGGGCAAGACCCTTAACCGTCAGGTGTATAAATAATATAAATGTAAGTCGCTCTGGATAAGGGTGTCTTCCAAATGCCAGAAATGTAAATGAAGAGACCTTTAGGGTTCTAGATTTGACCTTATTCCTGTTCTTTGGGTTAATCATTGGGGTTTCTACTCAGGTTCTGTGGATGTGTGTAGGGTTCTACAGAATGTACTGTAGAACCATCCTTTTGGGTAAGTAAAATTTAGGGGGGTTTTTTTTGTTGTTGTTTTTTTTTTTTAATTTAATAGGAGAACCCTTGAAGGTTCCTCTATAGCAATGGTCCCCAACCCTGTTCCTGGAGATCTACCTTCCTGAAGACCTTAGCTCTAACCATAATCGTGCCCACCTGACCATCCGATCATTAGGAAGTTCTCGAACGGCTAAAACCGGCGTGTTAGATGTTAGTAGGAGATCGATACCTTCTTGCAGGAAGGTAGATCTCAAGGAATTGAGAGGAACGGTGAGTACTGCTTTATAGAACCCTGTATGGTTGAACAAAACGTACTTCGAAATGATTTCCTTAGCTACTCTCGTAGCATTTTTTTTTTTTTTTTTTTTTACATGGAAACTATAAGGGTTCTCCAAGAGGGGCACGATAAGGAAGGTTCTAGATTTAGACATAGATTTTAAAAAACAAAAAAACAAAACTCTGTCTGTCTGTCTGTTATTCTACAGGATGCCCTCAGAGCCCCATGAGTAAGGCCACTCTGACGTTGATCACAGTGAGCACGTGTGTTCTAGCCGTGGTGTACGGCTCACACACCTCCTGCCCACTGAGCGTCAAGGTCACGCTGCACGTCCCCGAGCACTTCGTCGCAGACGGTAAGCCGACGTTCACTCTCTTTTACTGCTGTTCCGCTTTCTTAAATCTGATCACCCTTTTGCGAGTTAATGAGAACCGTACGAGTTACTGGAAACCAACTAAAGGAACTAAAGCGAGTGGGGCACCGAAGAAAAATCCGAGCGAACGCTCCGTAGGATTGCTCCGAGGGCTCGTTTGAGACGGTCGTTTGGATTTGTGGGTTTCACCGTGTGATACCTCATCTGCACAGAATCGAAGAAATCCGGTATCTCTGCCGCTTTGTCACTCGCTTCTTTGAAAAGATCCAATGTCTCACAGGACGCTAAGTCTTTAGTCTCCGACGCTAGTGGCCGTCATGTGATACGGCAGATTTTATTACGACTACACCGTCTCTGTTTGAATATGAGTATTCATGAACGCTGGAGAAAGTCATATTCACGAGGAAACATTCCCAAGATTGGTATTTTCTCGGCCATCTGCTGTACGCGTAGGTAAAACCTAGTGAAGCCGTCGTTCCTGTTCGTCGACTCGGAGCCGAGAAATGCTCATGAAGATATTTATTTCTGGCGAATAAGCTTGACAAATTCGTGAAAATGAGCCCGGCTGGCAAAGCAGCAGCGAGTGTGATGTCAACGCAGGACCCGAGGGGAGAGACGAGAGTGTGGAGAGTTGAGCAGATGGAGGAGAAAAAGCTCTCGACCCTGCCTCACAGGCGAGGTATACATCGGTTCTAAAGGGCCTGTGAAAGAGTGCCAAGGTATCTCAGGAAGCTCATACACACACAAACACACGGGTCCAGGCTGATCCGGGAGGCTGAGCACTTCTCAATCGGGGTGTTGGGGCTGGGAGGTCGTCGGTGAGCGTGGCAGAGTGGAAAAACTAGAAAACGCTCTCGAGGTCTTGACATCATGTCAAACGTGTTGCAGAACACAAAAAGACGGATTCCTGAACAGGAACCATGTTATATTGAAGCATTAAACACAACAACATAAGACTCGAATTTGTAAAACTGACACATCGGCGATTTTGTGAGCTTTTGGAAGAAATAAATAAAAAATGGATCGTTCCCTTAAAAACATCAGCTGTTGTTGGGCAAGGTTTGACGTATTGCATGTTCTGAGATGCTTTTCAGCTCACCACGGTCGTAAAGCGAGTTCCTGTCGGCTCGGAGCGGTCCGAGGATCGTTCTCCTCTGACCTTTTCTCATTAACGAGGCGTTTCTACCTTCAAAACTGGGTATTTTTGTTTGTTTGTTTGTTTGTTTGTTTGCATCATTCTGTGTAAACCGTTGTGCATGGAAATCCCAGGAGCCTCCTGGGAGCCTTCCTGCATGGGAGCATCATCAGAAGAGCATGTTTGTTGGGCATCGGATAGGTTAGTTTGAGTTTTTCCGAAACAGAGGTCGGCCATTTTTGACAAATTCGAAAAAAGAACAGCATAGGAGGAGGTGTTAGTGAGCCTCAAGGTCATGAGGAGTCTACTGAAGATAAAGACTAAGTTAAATGACATTCTATGTATGTGCTATGTGCTATGCAGCACACCATATAGCTACGTATACACATTCTATATATTATAAACTTTTAATATGACATTAATATCTACTGTACTTTTACACGATGTAATAAATCTGCTCATTTTCATAAAAGGTCCCAACAATTTGAAGGTGATATACAGTGTGTGTGTGTGTGTGTGTGTGTGTGTGCACGCAGGAAGCAGCTTTGTGGTGAGTATGGGCAGTTACCTGGACGTGTCTAACTGGCTGAACCCGGCCAAGCTGACGCTGTATTACCAGTCCAACTCGTCCTCACAGTGGGTGCGTGATTACTGCGGCCAGAGGACCACAGATCCCTGCGAACAGCTGTGTGACCAGGATACTGGTGAGCGTAACACACACACACACGCACCGGGATTTAATCAGTAACACAGATTTGTTAAATTAAAAAGACACTAAACATGACCTGCCTCTGCCGATCTGATTGGACTTATTAGGGAAGGTGTGTGTGTGTGTGTGTGTGTGTGTGTGTGTGTGTGTGTGTGTGTGTGTGTGTGTGTGTGTGTGCGTGTGTGTGTGTGTGTTTCAGCTTTTAATTACACACACACACAAACAGAATGGCAAGTGAAAGCTGTAATGTACACAAGGGCAAAAGATCACATGAGCCAAGTGCGAGAGCCGCATACTGATCCACGTGTGCATGTTTAATTAAGAACGTATTAACGCTTTATTAACCCTTTATTACCAGTTTATTACCAGTTTATTAACATTTTGTAATGAGGAGATTCTTCAGCATGATCGTATGAATGCATTCATTTATTTAGTTTTATAAAGGAATGTCTTTTTTTTTTTTTTGTTTGTAAGGGTTTGTCGTGCAGACCTGGCAACCCTGAACGCTGTAAAATAAAGAATAAGGTAGAGGACAGAGCACCACGATGTGTCTATTATTGTATTTCTTACACGGTTGACGCTCTTTCACTCGGCGGAGTGTGTTTACTGAACGCTCCTCCCCCAGTGCCTCCTTCCTGAAGGCCGGAATGTAAAATGAAGACCTTGAGCTATAGATTAATGCAGAAGGTCAAGAGAAAAAAATGTGTGTTGGGATAGTGCGATTTGTGTTTGTGACCTACACAAACGTGTGTGTGTGTGTGTGTGTGTGTGTGTGTGTGTGTTGGGATAGTGCGATTTGTGTTTGTGACCTACACAAACGTGTGTGTGTGTGTGTGTGTGTGTGTGTGTGTGTGTGTGTGTGTGTGTGTGAGAGACAGAGCTGTGGTTTCTGTACAAATCAATTCAAAAAAAGGAGGTGTGGCCTGTGTACCTGTGCATGTAAATCCCCAAAAGGAGGCGTGGCCTCTGTATTTTTCAGTCCTAGTGAAGGAGTGACCTGTGTAACTGTTAGTCACATTAAAGAAGGTGTGGTCTCGGTACCTGTCAGTCACATTAAAGAAGGTGTGGTCCCGGTACCTGTCAGTCACGTTAAAGAAGGTGTGGTCTCTGTACCTGTCTGTCACATTAAAGGAGGTGTGGTCTCGGTACCTGTCAGTCACATTAAAGAAGGTGTGGTCCCGGTACCTGTCAGTCACGTTAAAGAAGGTGTGGTCTCTGTACCTGTCTGTCACATTAAAGGAGGTGTGGTCTCTGTACCTGTGAGTCATGTTAAAGAAGGTGTGGTCTCGGTACCTGTCAGTCACATTAAAGAAGGTGTGGTCTCGGT
>NC_030443.2:17905957-17955957 GCF_001660625.3 Ictalurus punctatus | reverse complement strand
CAGGTCCTTATATCCATTTTGTTAACCTTAAGTCAACAAAAAAATCTAAAAAGCTGTCAGTTCTCTCAGCTGTGATGTCAATTAGTCAATATAAACCCTTGTCAATAAGTTGTTGCACATGCGTCTATTAGTACTGTCTTATGTAGGTTTAGGTGAACTGTTATAAAGGGTGTATGTACTGTACATGTCCATGAATGCTGTTTTGTTTCAGCCTGACATCAAATTCGCCATGACAGCTGGATATAGCTGAAATATGCCTCTATGGATGTTTATGTAGGTTTATTTCAGCTGTTATAAAGGGCTTACGTAGGCGTACTGTCTTATGCCAATGTATGGAAAACAGCGCTGAGAGAAGAGCATTGTAATTTATCTGGGTTTATCAGCCAGCCTGGATTTGATCCTGCGTGTGTGCTTAGCTCCTGAGCAAGACCGACATGACGAATCCTCTAAATTCCACGCAGCTTGAATTGGTTTTCCTTGAAATTGTGTGGGAAAATATGCAGCAGGACAACAGCCTCGCCGTCCCCGCGCCTATGCCATGAACCTTGAAATCGGAAAATTGCCCGCGTGGCCTTTAGCGAGATTGGAAAAGCATTCTAATGAAACCTATCATTAATCACGCAGGTCGGACGCTGGAAAGAACAGAGGAGAAAATGATTACAGGCCGGCCTCCCGCCTCCGCTGCTTGATAGGGATGCACTTTTTGCCCTTCGTTTAAAAACCGAATAAAACACCAAATCTGTCGATAAAGAGGTCCAAGTTCTGTAGGATTTATGTTTTCAAAAGTCAATCTGGCACTAGCGCTCAGAGAAGAAAAGTGCGGTGACACTTCCTACGAAGGCCGTGCGTTTTATACGAATGCATGCATGACGTCTTATAACGTGTTCATAAGGCATCATATACATCGTTGTAACCGTTTCATATAAAACGCATTACAGTTTACGGTAATGTTTATAATGAATTTATAAATCGCCAACAGAATGCATTATAAGCTGCATTTACAACACATTATATTATTGGCTATTATTATTATTATTATTATTATTATTATTATTATTATTATTATTATTAGTGCATTATGTTTAGTAGTGGTGTTATCATGTGTTATGAACAGACCTTAAATCATGTTACCGTTTCATTATGTATCATAAACGAAGCTATAAAGCGTAATGCATTTTCGTAAATAATTATAACAGTTTATAATGCCTTTATGAAGGCATTGCGACGTGACGTGAATGGGCTCGTAGTTCGTTATAACCATGACCTTTGTAGAAAGTGCGTTGATTTTCATGTCCTGCGATTTTGCATTTATCAGTTCAAATTCAGGTCTATGTAAAATGCTAGAAGTGTTATTACTAGTTATTAGTCGTTATAACCAGAACGCATTCCGACACACAAAGGATTTCAAGAAAATGAAAAAGTTTATGAAGGGCTTATGTAGGTGTCCATGAGTATTGCTTTATGTCAACTTGACATCAGCATTAACTTGAAAGTTGACTCTATTTGGAATAAGCCTTTATAAATGTTTCTTTTCTCTATGTCACTTGTTATAAAGGGCTTACGTAGGTTCCCATGAGTACCGTATTACCTTATGTCAACTCCACATCACAATTAACACGATAGCTCACTGTAGATGGAATAAGCCTTTACAAATGTTTCTTTTCTCTATGTCACCTGTTATAAAGGGCTTATGAAGGTTCCCATGAGTACCGTATTACCTTATGTCAACTCCACATCACAATTAACACGATAGCTCACTGTAGATGGAATAAGCCTTTACAAATGTTTCTTTTCTCTATGTCACTTGTTATAAAGGGCTTATGTAGGTTCCCATGAGTACCGTATTACCTTATGTCAACTCCACATCACAATTAACACGATAGCTCACTGTAGATGGAATAAGCCTTTACAAATGTTTCTTTTCTCTATGTCACTTGTTATAAAGGGCTTACGTAGGTTCCCATGAGTACCGTATTACCTTATGTCAACTCCACATCACAATTAACACGATAGCTCACTGTAGATGGAATAAGCCTTTACAAATGTTTCTTTTCTCTATGTCACTTGTTATAAAGGGCTTACGTAGGTTCCCATGAGTACCGTATTACCTTATGTCAACTCCACATCACAATTAACACGATAGCTCACTGTAGATGGAATAAGCCTTTACAAATGTTTCTTTTCTCTATGTCACTTGTTATAAAGGGCTTATGTAGGTTCCCATGAGTACCGTATTACCTTATGTCAACTCCACATCACAATTAACACGATAGCTCACTGTAGATGGAATAAGCTTTTATAAATGTATATTTAGGTGTATATCAGTTGTTATAAATCGCTTATGAAGGTGTAACCATGAGTGCTGTCTTATGTCAACTTGACATCAGAATTAACATGCTCACTAGCTGTAGACGCAATAAGCCTTTATAAATGTTTCTTTAGGTGTAGGCAACATGTTATAAACGGCTCACGTAGATGTCCGTAAATACTGTTTGAGAGCCAGATATAGATGGAATACGCCTTCATAGATGATTATGTAGGTTTATGTCAGCTGTTATAAAGGGCTTATGTAGGTATGCATGAGTACTGTTTCATAACTTGCCGTTGGATTTTAAAATCATCTGGTTTTGCTATGGAAACCATAGCAACCATTTTTTTTTTTTTTTTTTTTTAAATTTAGGGCCTGTGTTTGAACGATTGTGTTGTTCTTCTATCAAGGATAATGCACAACATGAACAAGACGAGACACAGGTTTTGCTTTGTTCGTTTTTTTCCCCATGGCGTGACTTTCAGTTTCATCCAAAACCGTTAAAAGTAACAGGATGGAACAGAGCACATACTTAGAAAGAAGACGAGAACCGTCGTTCCTTCAAGTGCTCTCACAGGAGCTGAGACTTCAGGCGTTAGAATGACATTAGCGACATGTCTCCTCGCCGTGTGAGAAAAGATTTAGGCGGGAACGATCCATCAGAGGATCATCACAAAGCTGCAGTTAGCGCTCTTTGCTAACGCATGGCCACCGTTATTGTTCTTGCGATGGCACTTTTAGCACCTGGCTAACGGCTTTGACCTTCCAGATTGGGGTGAAAGAGTTATATCCGCATGCAGATGAGCCGGTTTTATTAGCGGCGGCTCGGCTTCTTTGAAAGTCTCCGTATCCTGCGACAAGAAATGTTCCTAGTTTTCAAAGACCTTCAAGAAATATCCTTCCATTCAACATGCCCTCTAACTCGATTGGAAAAAAAAAAAAAAAAAAGAAGTCGTCAAACTTGGAAATTGCATAAACGCACCTTTTCATGACAGCGGCAGGCGATTTGAAGGCAATCTGCAGGTGGAATCTTTCAAGCCTGTTGTTGAAAACGTTTTTAATTTGAGATCTCTGAAGTGGAAGGCACAGCAACCTGCCACCTACAGCTGAGCGTAATTTGACGTTTGAAAAAGGGCGAATTTATATATATATTTTTGTGGCATTGAAGGGAAATTATCTGTCACGTACAGTACGGGAAGAAGTGTCGCAGGTATCCGCCGTGCGCTCGGGTCATACGCTCATTTAATTAATTATTAACACCTAGTTATGAAATTAATTGCCTCTATTATGCCTCGACATGCAGTTCAGGCCTCCTCGAAGCACCATGAGATGTCTCCGTCTGAAGATAAGGTGGTGTCATTCTGTCACATTAAGCACTAGCCCGTGGGGCGACATCAACCATCGTAGCATTTTTATTATTTTATTCTTTTTTTTTTTTTTTTTTTTTTTAAAGATCCAGATGCACGCAGTCTACTCTAACGAGAATAGGAACAATTTATTGTAAATCTTACTTAGACTATAGCGCCGTTGAATTCTTGCTTCGGATTGATGATTCATTTTCTGTAACAGCAGCTCTGACGGTAGCACAGCTGGAATTCACAGGTTTATAGGTGCATCTAAAAAAAATTTATATCGTGGAAAAGTTCGTTTTCTTCCCGTACTTTAATTCCAAAAGTGGAACTTTCATATATTCTAGATTCATTACACATGACGTGAAATGCTTCAAGACTTTTTTATTTTTTATTTTTTACTTGATTAAAATCAAAACTCCAGTGTCTCAAAGTATTCGAATAAAGAATTTATAATACAGAAATGTCGACCTTGTGAAAAGTGTGTTAATTTACGCGCTGATGCTCGGTCGGGGTTTTAATCCTTTTGCACGTGTCACTGCGTCGGTGCGGCGTGGCGTGGAGGCGATCAGCCTGTGGCGCTGCTGAGGTGTTCTGGAAGTCCAGGTCGCTTTGATGGCGGTCTTCAGCTCGTCTGTATTGTCGGGTCTGGGGTGTCTCATAGATTCCCTGTGGGGTTCGGGTCAGACGAGTCGGCTGGACGGTCAAGCACGGTAACACCGCGGTCAGTAGAACAGTTACTAGAAGTTTTGGCGCTGTGGGCAGGTGCAGAGTCCTGCTGGAAAAGGAAATCAGCGTCTCCATAAAGCTCGTCAGCAGATTGAAGCATGAAGTATCTAAAATCTCCTGGTAGACGCTGCATCGACTCTCGACTTGAGAAAACACACTGGACCAACACTAGCAGAGGACTTGGCAACCCAAATCATCACTGACTGTGGAAACTTCACATTGGACTTCAAGCAGCTTGGATTCTGTTCCTCTCCACTCGTCCTCCAGACTCTGCGACCTTGATTTCCAAATGAAATGCAACATTGACTTCCATCTTCCCTGTGATTGTGTGTGTGTGTGTGTGTGTGTGTGTGTGTGTGTGTGTGTGTGTGTGTGTGTGTGTATGTGCTGAACCAGACTGAGAGATTAAAGGCTCAGGAAACCTTTGCAGGTGTTTTGAGTGAAGGAGACAGTGAAGTTTGGGACAAGGTGTTATAGGGAAATCATCAGTTTCTCATTCTTCATTGTTTTCGTATATAAACAACACAAAGTGTTTTATTCCTTATTCAAATCATAATCTCTTTATATAATAAATCTTACACAGTGCAGTTCCTGTTAGTTCTAGTGAGGGGGCGTGGCCTGTGTGCATCACTATCAGTGAAAGAGGTGTCACCTCTGTGTCTATCAGTTTCACTGAAGGAGGCGTGGCCTGTGTGCATCACTATCAGTGAAAGAGGTGTCACCTCTATGTCTATCAGTTTCACTGTAGGAGGTGTGGCCTCTGTGTCTATCAGTTTCACTGAAGGAGGCGTGGCCTGTGTGCATCACTATCAGTGAAAGAGGTGTGACCTCTGTGTCTATGAAGTCCTCATGAAGAAGCCATGGACTTTTTGTTTGTCAGTCTCAGGACGTGTGTCCTTTATGGCTATCAGTGCAATTGATGGGGGCGTGGCCTGTCAATCAAAATACAGTTGTTTGTCAGTCCTGATGAATTGGTGTGGCCTCAGTGCCTATCAGGCTAAGTGAAGAGAGTGTGTCATTGAAGTCAAATAGATCCAGGAATAATTGATAGATTTGATCTAATAAACTGTAAAATAGAGAAAAAAATATCTCAAAGTTTTAGGCACTAAGGATAACGTTTGAATGTATTGCCGAATCAGTATGCAGGACTTTTTCTTAACGTTCATTCCAGCGCGTTTCGGAGTAAATGAAATGGTCCATAATCCTCTGCGGCATTTGTTCCGTTTGGGTTTTTCACCGAGAGAAGAAAACAAAACCGGAGGAAAAAGTAAAGCAAGTTCACGAGCAAAGAGTTTCGAAAAGGGAACTAAAGGGAACTGATCGTATTATTTCGGCTTGTTGTTTCCTTTTTTCTTCAGATTTATGAATCTCACCGCTTATATCGTTTGACAGCTCATAAATCAGCGTCCTGTGAGCCACGGCGCGTCACGCAGAGAAATCTCGGGAGACGTGATTCGGTAGTGCTGAGGGAGTTTACCGAAACGCTGAAGCACGAGAAAACAACGAGAAATAACCGGGAACCGAACTGAGGAGAAAGTAGAGTATACGAGAGAGGTGTACGGAGAAAGGACAACGACGTGGTAGATCGAGCGTGTTGTGAAAAGCTGGGTGGAATATCCAGTGTAAATTTGATTCTATTTATATTGCTTCATGAGTGGAACCATGATGAGGAACAGCTGGTGCGTATTACTGTAGCGATGTAGCAGCGGGGGACGAAACGTTGCACATCCATAGAAATAACACACTCTTTACGAGGTCAAGTGACAAACTGACCTAAAATTCAAAATGGCATGTTCTTGTAAAATGTAAACGTTTAAACGTTTCAAACACGGGTCCACTGTTTTTACAGGATGTTTTCAATCGTATGAAAAGTCTAAATAATAAGTTATGGTTACATTTATGGATGAAAATCCATAGCAACGATAACCGATGACACATAAAAGGGGTGTGTTGAGTTAATACCGGGTCTTGCTTGTTGCATATGCCTTAAGCAGAGTTCAGGATAAATTCCTTTTATTTAAAAATGATCAATAAAATGCTCATAAATGAAATAAAAGTTAAATACATAAACAACGTGTTTCATTAAAAGAAGAAAACGAGCTACAGTACATCAGAGTCATCACGGTGTCTTGATATCCATGTTTATGGATGCTTTAGGATGGATTATATAAGCGGTATAGCCCTAGCTTTACTCAGAAAACATATAAACTGTCAATATTTAACAGTTATACAGCCGATTCAACCAAAAAACACTCCAGGGAATTAAAAAAAAATAAATAAATCGTTTTTGTATTTCACGTTATAACTATTATATTCACATATTGATCTCGAAATGTGAAGGATCTGGAGAGGTTCTGTATGGAGGAACGGTCTCAGATCCCTCGCCGTGTATTCTCCAACCGCATCAGGTGTTATAGGAGAAGACTCGGAAGCTGTTATCTTGGAAAAGCGAGGTAACACACAGTATTGACTAAAAGGGTGCCAATAATTGTTGCACACCTATATTAAACAAAGATTTTTATATATATATATATATATATATATATATATATATATATATATATATATATATATATATATAAACCTGTGTTGTGGAGTATTTTGGTGAAATCTTTTAAACAAAAGATCAAACGTTTAAACAATAAAGACAAATTTTTCACAGCCTTCTTTGCTCATATTTACCAAGGGTGCCAATATTAACGGAGAGCGCCGTACATACATAAATAGCTACCAAGTCGATTGTCCTGACGTCCTGTTTTAAGTCAAGACGTAAAACGTGATCATTATAACATATAATTATAACATCATGTCAGTAAATATCTACGTAGCTTGACTTAAGAGGTTATGTCGCTTTGACGTGTTTATGACTGTTGGGGAAAAAAAGTCTTCATAAATGGTCCGATGTCTCATCCAGGGTGTGTTAACGTCTTACGAATGGGATCTACGGTGTGTCCCTGACCCGGATAAAGTGCTTACTGTAAAATAAAGATTGCACGAAAGGTTTATGTCGGTCGTTATGAAGTGCTTATGTAGCTTAGGGAGTTTGTGACTCCCTAACACGAGTGCGTGTGATTGGTTCATCAATGACCGAATGTATGTCCCGGGATTATATTGCGATATATAATCATATTGCACAATGCAGATTAGACATAGTTATAAAAAAAAAAAATTAAAACGACAACAATGTATTTGAATCTGTTATAAGCGCTACATGAGTAATACTTGTGAATAACACGTATTAGAGTAAATCCAGTCAGTAGGTAATGATTAGTCTCCATTGTGTTTAGAGGTCACGGTGAAGGAGGAAATCTACTTGTAAAGGAAGTGCACTAAGGGGTGTGCGATGGACGGAGACGGAGTAATGCGCAGGGGTAATATATACCACCGGCTAGATAAATGGATATCTGTCACTCTGTCTTTTGTTCTTTCCAGGAGAATGCAGCTGCCTGGACGGTTACTCGCCTGACCCTGAACACGCACACCTCTGCATCCGTACCGACTGGGGACGGAACGAAGGGTAAGGCAGACTGTCACCTTAACACACGGCGAGAAAGAGATGATAAAAAGCGAGCAGACAGGGAAAGAGACAAGGAAATCAAAAATAAGATACATCACCTCGTGACGGCGAGCACTCGAGCGGCAGGGGGTCGGTGGGAAGGGCGGTGGCACGACGACGCCGTTAATGGGGAAATATAGACTACTCGAGGATTCCCTAAACCGCGCCGACGTGAAGGCCAGACATCCCTTTTCGTTTCAAATATTCATAGTAATAAACACGATCACAGCACTGCGCTGGTGAATGCTCAAAGCTGATCGGTGAGAATTCGTTTTCTACCATGTCCTTTCTATTCCGCGAGCAGTTTACAACAGCGACCAGATAATCTCCACATAGTCGCAGACGTTTACGTAGCATTTTTGGGGTTGTTTTTTTTTTTGGAAGGAGTCTCCAGTGTCAGTGCTTTGTAACAGACACGGGAAAGCAGTTTTTATGGATAAGATTAAATGTAACTATAAACAGATAAAAAGTATGACTTGCCAGTCTTTATGCACTGTAAAACCGAAGAAGTTCATTTAACTTAAATAAATAAATAAATACAAAAATTGAGGAAAATAATTACCTCAAAATTTAATTCCAATTTAAGCCAAACGATCCTGTCCTGTTGATTTATATACGATGATGATGTGTTGTAAATCTCCCGCAGGCCGTGGCCGTACTCAAACCTGGAGCGAGGTTATGACCTGGTGACGGGAGAACAAGCGCCGGAGAAGATCTTCAGGTGAGCATCTCTACATCTCTACTTTCCAGTCCCAGATCACAATCCCGCAGGCTCCGGAGATCAGAAAGGGAGTCAAACACAACCAGACTAACCCCCCAGGAGATGTCCTTTCCCAGGGCTCCTTCAGGAGTTCTTACTCTAGGGGTTCATAAGGCGTGAGAACCACAAGCTCCAAATGAGAAACTTTCCAGGTAGTTACTGTAATTAATGTTCACAACATCCTTACTGTCATTTTTTAAATCTGATGAATATATATATTTTCTTACAAAATTCATTAAAAGATTCTTTAACAGTTTTTAAAGCATATCTAATAATGATAATAATAATAATAATAATAATAATAATAATAATAATAATAATAATAATATCAATATTAATGATAATAATAATAAGCAACAGTAATAATAATAATAATAATAATAAATGATGATGATAGTAGTAGTAATAGTAATAATAATAATAATAGTAATAGTAATAATAACAATAATAATAACGCTAATAATATTAATATTATGATTAACAATGCCAATAATAATAATAATAATAATAATAGTAATAATAATAATAATACCAGTAATAATAATAGTTATTATTATTATTATTATTATTATTAGAATAATAATAGTTATTATTATTATTATTATTATTATTATTATTATTATTATTATTATTATTATTATTATTAGAATAATAATGATGATGATGATGATGATAATAATAATAATAATAATAATAATAATAATAATAATAATAATAATAATAATACGAATAATATTAATATTATGATTAACAATACCAATAATGCCAATAATAATAATAATAATAATAATAATAATAATAATATTAGAATAATAATATCAGAATAATAATAATAACTATTATTATTACTGGTATTATTATTATTATTGTTATTATTATTATTATTATTATTATTATTATTATTATTATTATTATTATTAGAATGATGATGATGATGATAATAACAATAACAATAATAATAATAATAATAATAATAATAATAATAATAATAATAATAGTAGTAGTAGTCGTGATAATAATAATAATAATAATAATGATAATAATAACAACAACAATGATAATAATAATAATAATAATAATAATAATAATAATAATAATAATAATAATAATGATAATATGATAATGAGATAAAAGTGAATATTAATAGAACATGAATATAGCTATAAAGTTCAATGCATTTTTATTAGTTATTATTACATATATTTGTGTATTTTTTTATGTTTTATACCTTATATGAATGTGTTTATTATAAATATGAAATTAGTACCATATTCATTTAACTTAATTTCATATTTAGATTTTTTTTTTTTATCGGTCTAAGCATCTTAAAGACCTCTTTATAGTGATTACAGCATTTGTAGTTTGTTAATTAATTTATTCATCGAATAAGTATTTACAAAAAAATAACAATAAAAGATGCTAAAAGCTGTAACTCATGGAAAAATGTTAATTTCCACACATTAATTTTGATCACCGCTGATTGCACTCGCTACAGTCATTAAGGCTAGCAACGATCATTTCCTCCCTCTACAATTAGCAGCGCGTGACATTTTGATTAGCAGAGCCACAATATAAAGCCGTAGCTCTCAAAACATTCAATCAGATTCCACCCTGGTGATTTTTCACTCCTTTCCCCAAGACAAAAATGGAGTGCTTTGAATTTATTTAGCTCTCGTCGTACTTACCGAGATGTCATCGCTCTGTGCCGGCTGACGACACGCTGGTTTAATGCACTCGCTCGGTGCTGATTGATAGTGAGGAGAAAGAGCCAATCGATGGGCTCTCCAGTGTCAGCTGATGAGCGAGAGCGGTGCCCGCGTCACCTGCGTCTTATTTACGAGCGTGAGTGCGCATCGATCCGATGTGATTCACCGCGTTCGTTTCCATATCTGAGGTCAGGGACGCAGGCGTAGTGCTCAGTGGCCGAGTTTCACGGGAACCGATGCGGACGATTGATTGGTGCTCAGGAAACCGTACAGCCGTACAGATGATGGAACTGTCACTCGCGTTCTGTCTCGGTCAGACGCGATGTACGATGTTTACCTAATACGGCAGTCACGTCGAACTTTAATTCCGACCCCGGATTATATCTAATCCGTCATTTAATCCACGACTTTAGTCTGACACAAAAATCGGTTTTAAACAAATCCCGGATTGAAATACATCAGGATTAAAGCTAATCTAGGTTTACTGTAACACTAAAGTCAGGGTTAAGTAATTGTCAAAATGCTATTTTGATTGTTTTAAAAGGATTTATGTTTGGATCGACTTTGGATTAAAGGATACGCTTTAAATGAGCGTCTAGTAGCAGTGCACGTAGTATATCGCCAGTATATGCGTTCGGCAGTCCGAGTGAATAGTAAATTATGATTAATTACCGCAAATCCGATTCGGTTTAACAATGCGGCACAACACTGATAACTTATAACAAGACTCATGGAATAGCACTTGATCCAGCGCATGCTATTATTTTGCACTATGAAGAGACACGCCTCTGTTTTACGTGCTTACCTCCGGCACATCTTCCAGTATACGGTGCTTAAGTCTGTAGTTCTGCTGAGCTATGAATACCAGTATGCGCTTCAATTTCCGCATGAAATCCTCACGATTGACCCCGTGAGACGACTCCGAATACAGATCTTTGACCTAACTGCCGTTTTCGAATACAGGAAAGCGTCACGTTTTTTTTACAAGGACTGCTTTGTAAAAAAAATAAATAAATAAATCATGTAAAAACAAGCGCTTAATATTCCTCGTGGAATGTCAGCGAGTTAATGATCCTTTCACTGGAAACAACATTAAGCTCTTTATCAAGAGTGTCATTGAGTCCAGTATGCCGAACTGCGATGCGTGTAAACACCGAGCGAACGGCAGCCGGCCGCGCGGTCACCGCGTGCGCTACGGGGTTAGACGAGGACAGAGCGAATACCTCGGAGGAGACTTGCTGATCTTTCAACAAACAAGATAAGCCAGATCCACTGGAGAACCGAAGATATCAGAAAACGGCAGAGTTAGGGGAAGAAACGGCTCCATTTTCGGCTGTGTTTATTGAGTAAAAGGCACTTCATCGGGCTCATTTGCATACTGCAGCTTAGCAACATTAAAAAGGCCAATATTATTACAAAAAAAGGATTGACATTGCAGTATACTATTGTGGGGGCAATATGTAATTACCTTATAGGCAGGTTATTACATAATGGCTCTGATGCAGAGGTCCAAATGCAATAAAGCCTTGAAATATAATAACTTGTATTACATTAATGGCAGCTTATTACATAATGGACTCAGTGCAGAGGTCTCGCATATAATACGGCCTAAAATGAAATAATTTCTTTCTAGAAGCACTTGCGTATGAGGTTGTTGTTACTTTATCAGACATGACGCTTGACATGGTTTATTCGAGTGTTATTTTATTACAGTCGTACGTGATATTGTTTCCCACATTTCCGTAGTGGAACTGAGATGGATTTCACTGGGATTATATGTCAAGAATCTGTGCCGAGCAGCCCGTCGAAGTGGAGGAAAAAGGAATGGCGTTAGAAGTCATGTGATTAGTCGAATGGACCAAGGAGCTACCAAAACAAGTATCACTCGGTGCTTAGTAATAAATAAATAAATAAATAAGCATCCTGATACTGTTCCACATAAACGAGCGATCATTTTCATAATCGATTAATTGTGACAACTGCGACCAAGGAAGACCGTCCACCGAAAGCAGGGGATTAGTCAGGGTTTTAATCAGAGAAGCAGCCAAAAGGCTCAGTGTAACTCAAGTGTAAAATGATGCTCCCACCACCACGCTTCACAGTGGGAATGATGAGCAGTGGTGGGTTTCTTTTTTCCTTTCCACGTTTGTCTCTTTCACCAAGCAGGATTTCATATAGCTCTCAACTCTTCCACGAAGCTGAATATCTAGGCTATGGATGTTCTTGGAAGAGCTTTTCCCATTGGCGTGGTGGATCTGACTCGAAAATCTCCCGTAGGTTTTCGACTGGGCTGAGATCTGGAGGCTATAAAGGTCATAGCGTACGATTTCCCTCACTTCCATCTTCATCATTTTCAGCCTTTGTGTCTTTTTGGTCGGTGTGGAGTCATCCTGGGAGAGACCACGCCGATCGGTATAGAATCGTTTCATCGTAGGATCAAGTCGGACGACTTTCTGTTGGTTTGCCGTGACGGTTCTGTCACAAGTGGAGCTGAAAGATTTTTTTTGTAAAAATAATTAATTAAATAAAACATGCCAGAAAAAGTAAATAACTGCCACAACAGAGAAACCATTTTTATCCACCGTTAGGTATATCTGTAACCGTCTGCACTCTCACACTTCCACATGAGACCATTTTTCTTAATATTCTTTTAATTATGCTATTAAACCAGATTTACAATAATCAAACCTGGCTTCTGTTATATGACTTTATGGATAAAAAGCAGCTGTGTGGATAACATGGGGTAGTTGCCATTCCCAGCATGCTCTCTGGCTGCCTGTGTTCATGGCTGACTCCCAGAATGCTGTCTGATTGCCTGTATTATTGCCATGTGCAGGTCCTCTTACAGTCTGGGCCAAGGCCTTTGGCTGCCCGTCAGCAAGAGCTTTGTGGTGCCACCAGTCGAGCTGTCAATCAACCCTGTCGCCAGCTGCAAGACCGACGTACTCGTCACCGAAGACCCCGGGGACATCCGGTAAGTGTGTGTGTGTGTATACTATATGTGTATTCAAGCTGATTGGGTATCTCAGACACCTAAACCAAGACGGTTAATACTTAATGTTCTGTTTGGGTCGAAACAATCTGTTTTTCAATTTGACTTAAAGTGGAATACGACGCCTGGTTCATACTGTGATGGCAAATTACATAGCGGAACCGATTTTCCGTCTGTTACTCATTCACCTCTCAGCCAAGACATGTGATCAAGTCCGATCAAGGCAAAATCAAGACAAGATAAAGGTGGTGTGATTTTTAAAGAAGTACGATTCATAGCAACGATATGTTTAATGTTTAGTCAATAACATAACTCATTTCTTTGCCTTTATAACTGCAACCCGTGTCTTTTTTTTTTTTTTTTAATAGATTTTGCATTCTCTCAGATTCTGTAATAACATTTAATTTGTTCCGTGTAATATATTTAAATATCCTTATTCGATAGCCTTTAATTCTATCTTAGCAAGTGAACTTGTGTTGAATAGAAGGAAGAAGTTATCGAATATTTCTCATTATGAGGTTATAATACTGGACAACGGAAATAAGACCGTTAAGCCTATTTCCAGACATATTCGCCAATTTTGTGCTCTTGTTCTCTTATTTCACGGGCAGATCATAATGATTAAAAAGTAAGCCAAATTATTTGTCAATAGGATAAAATGTTTTATGTTTAATGTTAAATTACTGGATACGTCTAGAAGTAGGCTTAGTAATCTTAGATTTATTTACGAACAGGCTAATAGAGAGAATATAGAACACACAAATATATCACGTCTTAAAGCGAATGGTTAAAAAGGAAAGTCATGCATGCAGTTTTCCAGTTTTAAGCCAGAAGTGCCAAAATGGGTGTGAATTTTTGTTTCATTTCAAACATGATGTTTTAGGAAAATAATCAACGATGGGATAGTGTGATGATATGCACATCCAACCATCCATCCATCCATCTATCCATCCAACCATCCATTATACACTGATATGTACATCATCCATCCATCCATCCATCCATCTATCCATTATACACTGATATGCACATCATCCATCCATCCATCCATCCATCCAACCATCCATTATACATTGATATGTACATCCATCCATCCATCTATCCATCCAACCATACATCCATCCACCCATCTATCCATTATACACTGATATGCACATCATCCATCCATCCATCCATCCAACCATCCATTATACATTGATATGTACATCCATCCATCCATCTATCCATTCAACCATACATCCATCCATGCATCTATCCATTATACACTGATATGCACATCATCCATCCATCCATCCATCCAACCATCCATTATACATTGATATGTACATCCATCCATCCATCTATCCATTCAACCATACATCCATCCATGCATCTATCCATTATACACTGATTTGCACATCATCCATCCATCCATCCATCCATCCATCTATCCATTATACACTGATTTGCACATCATCCATCCATCCATCCATCCATCCATCCATCTATCCATCCAACCATCCATCTATCCATCCATCCATCCATCCATTATACACTGATATGCACATCATCCATCCATCCATCCATCCACTCATCCATTATACATTGATATGCACATCCATCCATCCATCCATCCATCCATCCATCCATGCATCCATCCATCCATCCATCCATCCATGCATCCATCCATCCATCCATCCATCCATCCATCCATCCATGCATCCATCCATGCATCCATCCATCCATCCAACCATCCAACCATCCATTATACACTGATATGCACATCATTAGTTACTGCTACCACCCTGAAGTGTTTTATTTCTCTTACATGATAGCAATTTGCCTTTTTTAAATTTATTAAAGAGACCGTTTTACTTTTCTTTTTTTTTTTTACTTTTTTTTTTATTTTTTTTTTTTTATTTAGAGCTATATTTAATGTTGTGGAATGTCTTTAAAGCAAATTAGTCCCTTTGCGCACTTACATTACAGCAGCTGTAAACAGGCATTCCTTCACCAGCCTTGTTTAAATTGTTACTACAGAATATACGAACAAGAGCATTCATTTTAACACCTGCGATTTCCAACCGTCGCTCTCACGGAAAGATTTAAACACCTTCTGACCAATCAGAATTCAACATTTATTTATTTTTTAATACAGCCTAGTTTCCTTGCAGTTCATTGTGGGGAAAAGAAAAAAAAAAAAACACAGCTTTAAAAAAAAAAAAAAAACAACAACAACAACAACAAAAAAAACGGACTATTATTTTTTCTCTGCCGGTAAAAAGCGTTTAACCTACGCAGTTCCTGAAGGCGAAGTGTTCTCGGTGTCACTGCCTCCCACCTCTTCATTTCTTAAATGTTAAATGATCAGCTCCGTTGCTGCCGTTTACACCAACACCCTGCAGTAAAAGTAGCTTTTTATTGTTATTATTTTTGAAGTGAGCAGTTTTACTGGAATGTTCGGTGCCTTTACAGTGTCAGCATTAACACTGATGCGGTTCGATCACGAGTGCTCAGACTTATCGGAGATATTAAATCACACCCTGCGCATGGTTTATTTTATATATCCATTTATCGGGTTGTAAATCTGAGCTTAAAAGCCTGTCAGCTGAGGAATTATATACTAAAGAGATGCGAGTCCATTATCAGGGGTAATTTAAGTTGCAGTAATACAGTCCTGGCCAAAAGTAAGTAATTCACTAGTTTACGAGTTTGCTTAGAGATTAATAACTGTTCATTCATTCGTTTCATACGCTTCACACGAACAGTGAATTGGAAATGTATTCGTTTATGCCACAGCGCTGTTGATTTCTCAAATCTGATCGGTCAGAAGGTGCTGTTATTTAACATCTATGGAAGGAGTCTCCAGTGTCGGTGCTTTATACCATTCAGAATACAGGAGTTTACAATTTGCAGTTTCTCTCTAAGATGATGATAAGGTACACAATTTTTGTATTATCTGCAAAAGAGAGGAAAAATGACGCTGGTGATGGAAGGACTTTTTTTTTTATAGCTGCTATAACATACTACTACTAATAATAATAATAGTAATAAGTAATAACATGAACTAGTTTCGCAGACATTCTCTGCATTATCAGCTATAAATGGACACAAAAGTACGGTGTCCATATTTAAATAATAAAAATTGTTAGTGTTGATAAAATACTGTGTAGGGAATAAAAAACGCTCCACTGTGACGGGGAAAGAAAAAAAAAGGCGGCATTTTTTAATGGAAAAATTAAAGAAAAAAACAGCTTCATGGATGTGTAAAAAAAATGTCAAAGAAAGAATGAATAATAAATGAATGGATGGACGGATGGACATATATCAGTGTATAATGGATGGATGGCTGGATGGACGGATGGTAGAACATATATAAGTGTATATAAGATATAATATGTCTATATAAAATGAAAAGATGGATATGTATAAATGTATGATGGATGGATGGTTGGATGGATGGATGGATGTGCATATCAGTGTATAATGGATGGTTGGATGGATGGATGGGAGAACATATATAAGTGTATATAAGATATAATATGTCTATATAAAATAAATGGATGGATAGGCATAAATGTATGATGAATGGATGGATTTACATACCAGTATAAAATGGATGGATAGATGGATGTACATATCAGTGTATAATGGATGGTTGGATGGATGGATGGATGGATGTACATATCAGTGTATAATGGATGGTTAGATGGTTGGTTGGATGGATAGATTGATGGATGGATGTACATATTAGTGTATAATGGTTGGATGGATGGATGGATGGATGTACATTCATATCAGTGTATAATGGATAGATGGATGGATGGATGGATGGACAGATGTATCAATGGCCATATATCAGTGTCTAATGGATAGATGGATGGTAGGATGGATAGATGGATCAATGGCCACATATCAGTGTATAATGGATAGATGGACGGATGGATGGATGGACAGATGGATCAATGGCCATATATCAGTGTATAATGGATAGATGGATGAATGGATGGATGGATGGATGTGCAGATCAGTGTATAATGGATAGATGGATGGATGGACAGATGGATCAATGGCCATATATCAGTGTATAATGGATAGATGGATGGACGTATGGATGGACGGATGGATCAATGGCCATATATCAGTGTATAATCAAAAGACCAGTAAGGTCTACCTGGAAAACTGTAGATTTTCGTAATGATTTGTGTTTGAGTGTGCAATGTGTGCCGATGTTTAATCACAGAGAAATCAGGCCCCGATTTATGGGACGCGATTCAGAATGAACACAAACGATCAGCAGATTGAGTCATTTAAGATTACTTCCATTTTCTCCCAGGAAGAACAGTGTAATTAGATTTTTTCCCTCCTGTGAATATTTATCTCCCTATTTCACATTTTATTGCCTGTTCCCCACTCTTTAATACAGTGGAATTAACACTAATGGTATTTATCATTAGTAAAATGTTCCTGGTGTGAGCGCACTCAAACTCTGCTGCGTATCTGCTCTTGGTCCTCAGAAAGCTGACGTGGTGAATGATTTATTAGGTGTAATTAGTAACATCATCGTAGGAACAAAATAACTAATGCAAGAACATTAATGACGGAGAGACACGTTGGAATAGTGGTTTCAGAGGAACACATTAAATCAGTTTAATGTATTTGGGTAATAATTAATGCTGTGCAACACGGGAAATGTCTGTCAGATCACAGCGCTCAATAAATGATGAAGACTTTTAATTATGCTAATAATATGCATGAGGAAGACTCATAAGGCAGAGGCTGCTTACTGGAGTAGGCATGCTGATTTAAAAACAGATATACACGTGGACGTGCTCACACAGAATACATGCACACAGATGCACTTCTGTTAGAAAGATATAAACCATATCTGTCAATCTAAAACGCTGACCATCTGCATGACCTGAAGGATGACCTGTGTAAAAAATGTTAAAGAAAGAATGAATAATGAATGAATGGATGGACGGATGGACATATATCAGTGTATAATGTGTAGATGGATGGATGGTTGGACGGATGGAAATACATATATTAGTGTATATAAGATATAATGTGTCTATATAAAATGAATGGATGGATAGGCATAGATGTATGATGGATGGATGGATAGATGTACATATCAGTGTATAATGGATAGATAGATAGATGAATGGATGGATGGATGGATGGATTGACAGATGGATGAATGGCCATATATCAGTGTATAATGCATAGATGTGTGTATAGATGGTAATTCCTATATTAGTGTATATTAGATATAATATGTTTATATAAGATGGATGGATGGATGCATTAGTGGACAGATGGGTGGATGGGTAGGCATAAATGTATAATGGATGGATGGATGGATGGATGGTTATATATGAGTGTATATTAGATATAATATGTATGTATGTATGGATGGATGGATATGAGTGTATATTAGATATAATATGTATGCATGTAAAGATGGATGGATGGATGGATAGACATAAATGTATAATGGATGGATGGATGGATGGATATATATGAGTGTATATTAGATATAATATGTATGTATGTATAGATGGATGGGTGGATGGATGGATGGATGGATGGATGGACATAAATGTACAATAGATGGATGGATGGTTGGATGGATGGATATATATGAGTGTATATTAGATATAATATGTATGTATGTATAGATGGATGGGTGGATGGATGGATGGATGGATGGATGGACATAAATGTACAATAGATGGATGGATGGTTGGATGGATGGATATATATGAGTGTATATTAGATATAATATGTATGTATGTATAGATGAATGGATGGATGGATGGATGGAGGGATGGATAGACATAAATGTATAATGGATGGATGGATATATGTGAGTGTATATTAGATATAATATGTCTATATAAGATGGATGGATGGTTGGATGGATGGATGGATAGGCATGAATGTATAATGGATGGATGGATATATATGAGTGTATATTAGATATAATATGTATGTATGTATAGATGAATGGATGGATGGATAGACATAAATGTATAATGGATTGATGGATATATGTGAGTGTATATTAGATTTAATATGTCTATATAAGATGGATGGTTGGATGGATGGATGGATGGATAGGCATGAATGTATAATGGATGGATGGACTTTACTGTAGATGGATCGGATGCATAATGGAAAAAAGCGGTTGCTGTGATATGCTTCAACACGAGTAAAGCCATAGTTGCTTGGTCTTTCATTTGCGCCCGTGACTAACGAGACACTGATAATTAAATCTTACTCAGATAACAATTCTCCTCACTAAGGGGGACAAATCCACGTCTTAAAGGCTAAACATTGAGGTGTTCATTAAACCATTTATACTTCTACACCTGCTAAACTTTGTTCATTTCTACTCCATTTAATCACCCTGCTAAAGCCTTGGCATTTAAAAGACAGAAGTTAATCGATTGGGCTGTTCACAGAAACATCTCCAGAACAATACAAAATTAAAATGAACATTAGTGGCGTGAAGGCGTAAGCTGAAGCTGAATCTACAAAGAAGTCTCGCTTGTTCACGGATTTGTTTTGTTTGATATTCGGTGTATCCATAAGATTATGAAATATTTATCAGCTGTAGAGATCTCGTTAGATCTCTGGGTCCCTGTCTGGACAAAAGAAAGCAAGTCTTACTATATCTGACACTCAGTAGATGGATTTGAAGAGAATGCGGTTCAGATACAGCGTTTTTAGCAGTTCAGACATGTCCTGGGTGAAATGTCAGATCTGTGTGAGCGTTTGCTGTCTCTGTTCATTCCGGATCTCTGTGAAGTACGGTGGTCTGATCAATACTCCCATACGGAGCAAGCTACACATGCAGGTAGGGTTTTGACTTTGTGCTAGCGTTATGACTATTTCTACTTAAACCTGCTGCTGAGATAAGGACGCCGAATTTCACCCGCAACCTAACTGCATTTTGTGTTTAATTTGTTTGTTGTTCAAACCTGCTTTATCAGCCTGCATTTTCTATGCATCGATCTTTTTTAGGCTTAAAATGAAACGCGTGCCTTTAACCGAATTGGTTTAGACACGATTGCTAAACCTGCTGAAAAAGTTTGGAGGTGTGATAATATTTTAGTAAACAGAATGGATCGAAAAGAATTTCAACTTAAGCAGCTGTGCAGCGCGATTCAATATAGAGAACATTTCTATATAAATATTGACTTTTGTTTTTAAATTAAATTGCCATTTCTGAACACAACCGCCTGAGACAAATATTGTATTTGGATTTAGCAATTTATTGACAATAGATACATGCTCATTTTCAGACTATACATACCTCCAGCATACCTCCAGCAATAAATCTGTGCATCCATGTGTATATTAGATGGCTGGATGGATGGATGGATGGATGGATGGATGGATGGATGGATGGATGGATGGATGGATGGATGGATGGATGGATGGATGGATGAACAGGCATTGGGGTATATTGGGTGGATAGATGGATGAACAGGCATTGGGGTATATTGGGTGGATAGATGGATGAACAGGCATTGGGGTATATTGGGTGGATAGATGGATGAACAGGCATTGGGGTATATTGGGTGGATAGATGGATGAACAGGCATTGGGGTATATTGGGTGGATAGATGGATGAACAGGCATTGGGGTATATTGGGTGGACAGATGGCCAGTCAGCGGTATATTCTGGATGGATGGATGGATGGATAGATGGATGGATGGACAGTCATCACCATATATTTGATGGATAGGTGAACGGACATATGTCAGTGTATACTAGATGGATGGATAGATGGAAGGAGATACGTCAGTGTATAATGGATGGATGGATGGATGGATGGATGGACAGACAATGTTTCTTGGACAGATCAATGGATGGACAAACATCAGTGTATATTGGATGGATAGATGGATGGACGGATGAATGGTGGACAATTATCAATGTATGATGGATGGATGGATGGATGAACAGGCACTGGAGTATATTGGGTAGACAGATGGCCAGTCAGTGGTATATATTGGATGGATGGATGGATGGATGGATAGATGGTTCGATGGATGGACAGTCATCACCATATATTTGATGGATAGGTGAATGAACATATGTCAGTGTATAATGGATGGATGGATGGATGGACAGACGATGTTTTTTGGGCAGATCAATGGATGGACAAACATCAGTGTATATTGGATGGATGGACAGACATCAGTGTATATATGATGAATGGATGGATGGATGGATGGATGGATGGATATATGTAACATAATTATTCTATTATATCTCTTCTATTATGTTTATTTTATTAAACCATTACTGTATGATGCAAATTTCACACCTGTACATCAATCAATCTGCCTGTTATAAAATGACCTTTATTTTTACTCAGTGTCTTGAGTCGGTTTTCGGCAGCTCGAGGTGATGCACACAGTCCGAGCTCATGTTTGTTCAGACGTGTTCAGATTGCACAGGTTATTACCTCTGTGGTTAGTCCACTACCCCGGGAGTGGCGCCAGGCCAATGTTTAGCTAAACTGAATCTCAACAAACCTCCCCAACTGAAATCACCCCATAAACCCAGTCCAATCGATGGCTTTCCAGGCGTCTCCAACTGTGTTCAAAGCCCATTGTTCTATCAATATGGTAGTGCCAATAAGTTCTGGGGGAGCGTGACAGCCCTGCTGGTTTGATGAATCATCCGCTCAACCTGCTCGGGCTGCTCAATGTCACAAAAATCCATACAGCAAACCTTTCCATCATCTGTATTTAATACGGAGCCACCTCCTGTCACGTCACACATTTCCCACAGGAAACGAGTAATGTTTTTGCTTTGGTCTCAGTCGTCATTAATGTTAGATATCTCAATTAAAGGCTGTAGGGCAGAGCGAAGCCCGTCCACAGCCGGAATGCATGATGATGCTCAGCCTGTTTGTGAAGCAAGCCCACGGTCACATCCATCAACTTCACAGCAACTCTGACCAATTATAAGTTTGGTAATCATGCTCAAGCTCGACGGCGCCTTCCGACCGAGGTGATTTATCGTTCCAAGAAGCAGGAAGAAAAAGAGAACGTATGTAAAATGGGAAATTAATAATCGCAGATTAATGTCACTTCCTGCATCCAACTTTATTCTGCATGACTGCTTTGTGCCAGTGCAGGATTTTGCATGGACACTAATTACTGAGAGGTAATACAGATTAGCACTGGGTGACTACGGCTCTGATAAGATGGCATTTGGGTGCACGGGGGGTTCTCTGCCTCATTTTGGATTTATAATTCAGCTCTGATAAGGGACTGGCTGAGTGAGATAATGGATTGCAAAAGCTATTAGTCTCTGTCATCTTTCCATAAGCCCAAGGGTAAAGATGGCTGAACTTTGGACACATTGATACCGAATTTTATTATAATTTTTTTTAATTTTTACACGTATACAGTATGTGGAACTATAGGAATAGTCGAAAGTTTATATTGCCGTAGGATGTTTGTCGGTTAATTAGGTGACTAAATATGTCAGACTAAATATGTCAGGTTTTCATTAATCAGCATGAAAAATGTTTCACCACCCTCCCGCCCAACACACACACACACACACACACACACACGCACACATATTGTATAGTTTATGCACATTCGTATGTCTCCGTCTTTTTTTAGTACAACCATCTGTGATTATGAATAGTTTGCATTGCGCAACCTACCTGGATCTACGTTCCTCCCTTCTGTTTTCTCGCCAAGTTCCTGAGTCATTTGTCAGTGTTTTGTGTCGCCTGGCGAGCTCGGGCTGAGACCCAAAAAGCTTTGCGTTACTCTAGCGGGTGCCCACGGAATGAGGAAAAGGTCACCGGGGAGGAGAAAATAGTGAAATTTATGGTGTTGTGGAGGTTTGGGAGGGCATCAGAGAGCTGCTGCTTTATGTGAGGTGCCTGAAGTGTGAAATGGGACCGGCGAATGTTGGACATGACAGGTGTAGAGGCAGACATATGAGTAATGCCGCCTTTATTCACTTTATGGCAAAGGGAGCTGGGAGTTGACAGGGATCTTAGGGGAAGACGCACATATTTTCAGCTGTGTGTGTGTGTGTGTGGGTCCACAGCAAGGTATGTAACTAGTCGGCAAAAATGCGCACCGGTTATGTATTAACAATGTCGTATGCAGCTTATTTGATAATTGGGACAACGCTGTTTTCACTCAGGGCCCGATGTACATATTTTTCTGTAAATGTTTATGTAGTCATGTGCATATGCTGTCAATCAACTGTAGTACTAAGCGTGTTCATGGCACGGCTGATTTACATTCAACGACGCCCAGAAAACTCCATAAAAGGCAACGCTCACAGAGAGCTCAAAATGACTGACTACACACTCTCTGAGCTCAGCAATTCTAGTAATACAGCTCAGCCAGTGCAGAGAACATCTACTATAGATACATACTAACTCTTCCTCCTTTTATAGAGTTTAGTATTAATTCCTCTGTCTATTACTGGTATATTCTGGATTAATTAAATAGCTAGCAATGTTTTTCACACTTTGCTAGCTCGCGCATTCGTTTAAATCTTCCGCTGCAATCGCTATTGAGTACATTCATCACCAACAAACTTGCTAGCTAGCATTGGGAAAAATCAGTGTCTGTGACTTTATAGTATTTTATATGTACCGTATGTAAATATATGTAAGCTCGCGTGTCCGGATGAGGAACAGGTCCTACACACACTGCTGGCTTTTTCACTAGCTTTACCATTGTTACACTACCAATGTACGTACGCAATTGTATCCTAGCGAATGAAGTAAACAGTCGATAAATCAGTGAAACAATTTGATGACGGTCAATCGAGGTTCACTTTAGCGAATCTCCTTCTGTCTAAACGTACACAAACTCAGAAAGCTAAACGTAAGCTCCAACATCTTTCCCAATTCACTGACGAGTTTACGATTTGGCGATAAACTTGTTCGCGTCCCGCTTGGTCCGCATCCGTGACGATTCTATGTTCGGAGACTTTCACCCGGACGTCGTTCTTTGTAAGTGTTCTAAATGATTCCAGACCCCAGTGTTATTGATGACGGTAACCATACCTCAAGCTTTCGTACAAAGCGTCGAAGGTGTGATCATCCCGACGACGTACGCTTAACGAACCGCAAACAAACCAGCTTTATTAAATCTAAAACAATCGTCGTCGTCAAATGTCTTAGATCATTCTGATCTAAGACGCATTTGCCCTATCATATATCATTAACAGAGCTCCTCAAAGCTGACAGCCTGATTGCCTTTTCTGTGTTAAACGCACTTACATAGACGGTATTATATTTCTGAAATGGAGCCTTGTCTGAACAAAAGCAGCTACAAATTATGATGGAGAAGTAATTGCCTGGCTGGCAACCAACCAACGAAAATACAGAGGGATCGATTGCTCTAATTCCATTTCGCCATCCTGCCCCCATTTCCAAAATCCCCCTTTCAAGTGGTACCTGATGGATTGCGAAGGATAAGAAATCACACGCGGTAATTTCATAAAGCACTCTGCCGAACCCGTACGTTCCGCTGAATAGATTTGTATTCGTTGTGTTAGCAGGAAGCAAAGAAAACTATTAAATAGAAATACAAGGATGTATATTTGTATTACAGCGCGAATCCATGTACTGCGCCACGCCGCGTTGCAGTGCTAGATGGAGAATGTCTTCCTTCCATCGCCGCGGGGATCGGACCAACGCAATCGTGTCCTTGATAAGGAACTCGTGGTTGTTAGAAATGACGGAGAGAAGGCTAGAAAACTCTAGATGGTCACGAAGTAGACATCTTTGTGTTGATTTTCTTTCACGACCCACTGAGGAGGATACCCGAAAGCGGTTTGGTGTATAGATATGCGGAAAGATCTAGACATTGAGACGTTTGTACTTGATATAAGTCCCAAAGTGATAATTAATAAATAAATAAATAGATAAATAAATAAATAAATAAATAAATAACGGGCGACACTTTCTATAAAGTGCATAACCATAAATGATTATAACTGTGCTTGTAATTCTTTGTAAGTTGGTAACAATTGCTTTTAAGTACTTTGTATGAATTCTGATAAAGTCTAAATTATGTCTAAAGTCTAATAAACACACACACACACACACTGAAATAGTTCATATTCACCATTCCGTGAACCACATCGCTGTAGATCGTTTTCACCAAGACGGAACCAAAAGTCTGAAGAAAAAAAAAACCCCTGAATGCTGAACAATTCAGCGGAAATATGAATGAATTAATAAACACCGCGACCTTTAAAGGAGACCACTGGAGAATACGGAGAATCCAAAGGAAGTGGAATGAATAGTAGCTTGTTAAAGCTGTAATATTTCCATTGAGAGGCAGCGAGGGCAAGTGGTGTGTTTTTATAACTTGTCCTTGTTAATGCAGAGCGCACGTTCTGATAACTCAATTATATTTCAAGTTTAAGTAGTAATTCATTTCTGTGAGTGCACCGAGAGACCCCTGCGCCATGCTTTTACAATCAACGTTGGGGGAATTATCCACGTTCCATATGGAGACACTAGATCCAAAGAATGTCTTCACATCATTTTAGAAGTTTTTTTTTGTGTGTGTGTGTGTGTGTGTGTGTGTGTGTGTGTGTGTGTGTGTGTGTGTGTGTGTGTCTAAAAGTAATTTGGAAATATTCCAGCAAATTTTGCCTCATGCTCTTATAGGAAAATATTCAACATTGAAATGCTACCAATTATTCATAGAACTGCACATTCCGAAGTGTTTTAAGCTTAGAGTATGCAAAGTTCCACCACCCTGCTGAAAAAAAAAAAAAAAAAAAAAAAAAAATCAATAATGATTTTCAATACAACTACCATTACAATCCATCAGTGAACTATTAAAACCATTACCATGACTGGTCCTTAATGGTATCCACTAGACATAACGTGCCACCAATAGAAGGCAACAAATTACCAGTAGAGACCCACAGGTATCCTTACAGTCTCCTTTGAAACTAATACAATTCCCATTATACTCATTTAAACCGTTACAATGTCTATGAGGGATTGTATTGTTTGGTTTTGGTTTGTTTGTTTGTTTTCACTAGGTTATCCAAGTCCACGTTAATGTTACTATAGAAACGACAGCACTTTCTGACCAATCAGCTGCGAGATAACACGATCACGACGTATTTGTTAGCTTAGCTTGTTTGATTAACACTAGCTTTGGCTGTAGTTCTGGTTTTCTAGTTTTAGCACCACAGGCCCGTTAGCTTAGCTCACATGGTTAGCTCCAGCGTTCTTGTTTACCACCACGGCATTCTTTAGCTTAGCTCACGGGTTTATTTCCACAGCTATCATTTCAGTTAGCCACGCACGTCTTCTTAGCTTAGCTCTGGGTTATTGGATATTTAAATACCCGTTATTTTATTTTATTTTTTTTTCTCTGAATATCCTGCTGCTGAATGTTTTCTTTAATTTTTTTTTTATGCATGTTATACACCTCCAGGAGCAGAGTGCTCATATCCTTTTAAAATGCGCTTCCGAAAATGTGCCTAATCATCAGTGCATGTCTTACATTTCCTTACATAAACACATAAATCTTATTAAGATGTGAACATCTCATACTCCGAGGTAACGTCCCACCCAGTGACACAATTGGAGGAATACATCATGATTAGTGTTTCTCATTTGCAAGACTTGCTTAGCTGGGCTTTTTGAGAGCACGCTAGGTCATTAGTCTTCTTCCGACAAGGACAATCAGTCAGTCGTGTCCTGATTTGTGGTTGATTTTTTTTTTCTTTTTCTGCTTACCACGAATAACTTGTACCGAATCGCTTGTGCACAATTTGACCATACTTCCTGTTCATTACGCATGGTGTTACATCAACGTCGGATATCGACACTTTCACCCTTTTGTGACATAACACCGCCACTGATGGTTTATATTATTTGTGTTTAAGATGATACACTCATTTTTAAAAAAAATAAAAGATGCTGAAATGCTTTAAAGTAGTGGCAGATGTCCACATTTCTGGCAGAATATATTATAATGAACCGAAGCCAGGCACTTAAACACACACACACACACACACACACACACACACACACTGAAGAGCTGAAGAGAAATCTAGGACACATACAAAAGGCTCATTACAAATGGTTCACAAATGAGTACATTTGTATATATTTATATATATATATATATATATATATATATATATATATATATATATATATATATATATATATAAGTCAGAAAAAGAAAAGAAAATATCGCATGTTTCAATTGACCTGAAGAGAAATTCTCAGCAGAAATAGCAAGACTTCAGCAAAAATTAATAAATAAATAAAATCACCTCCAAACGCGCCGTCACTGAAAAACCCAAGTACATCTGCTACGTCATCATTTATTTGATTTACAGCACTAGCTATTCATCCTGCATTCGTAATGCACTACAACTGCACTATAACCTGTTATATCTAACATAACGCTGTATAAATGCTCACTGACGATGTAATTAGTCATAATTAAGACTTTCTCTTAAGGCCATACGGTATGTATAATGACCCATGCATACATTCACATGTTATAATGCATTCGTAAGGCGTTATATATACACGTCACGATAAATATTTATGAAACGGCATTACAGTCTGTCGCGTCGTATATAATGCCGTGAACAACCGTTAAAAGGAATACGCGTGAAGGAGTGCTTATAACGCATCGTATCGCCGTCACATCACGTCTGAGTCGGCGACACAACATGTTATGGACACTACGTATAACGCTTTGGATTATGAGCGCTACTTAAACCGCTCATAAACGTGCTAGGCGTTTCCACGAACGATGATAGCAATGCGTCATGACCTCACGATTATGAATCCTTAACATGATGTACGTAAGTAGTGCTTTACATCGCCACGTTATTATAGAGCGTTATATCGCCGTTACGTCTTCTCGGAACACGCTACGCACGGCGGGCTTGCTGATATGACACGCTATGACGCTACATATATAATGCATATTATATATTAAAGCTTCGTAGTGTGTAATAAAGATCACTATATAAAGGGTGATGCGTTTTCATGAATAATTATCATACATAAGTGTGTATAATGCCTTATAACTGTTCATAGTTTATTATGGATATTGACCTTCCTAGAAAATGTTAGCGTTTCATAATGTCTGTATCATTTCAGGTTGAAAAATGCATCAGAAGAACGGTTTATAAGAATGACCTGGCTGGTATAACACTCTATTCCTGTGTTATGAACTGTAATAAACACAGCCGCGCACAATCTGAGACACTAACTGTGTAGGTTATAATGGACACGAGGACAGGTACTGCACCAGGGATTATGTCAAAGCGTTCCCGTCTCCGGTGTTCTTATGAACAAATGTTATAATGCATTATGTAGCCTGAGATGATGGAATCGTATCATATTCATGCTGTAGACTGTGTTATAAAGTATAATGTAATCTTAAACACTCATACAGGCTTATGTCAAGTGCTGTAGAGTAAGAATAAGGTTTTGTGTAAGCTACTGTGTATGTATGCTATTTATAACGCATTATAAATTCATAGAGAAACGTCAAAAAAAATAAATAAAAATAAACCCTTTTTGAATCTGTTTAACTTTTTAAACCATTGTGCATGATGGATCTGATATAATCTACAAATGAGAAGCTTCTTCGACCTAGCGTCTCTGGAGTTATTAAACCGTGAAGAGTTTTCCGTCAAAACTTTACTTCTGAATAAATTTGAATTGATTGTTTTAGTATTTAAAGCTATTTATGTCAGTTTTTTTTTTTTTTTTTTTTTTTTCCCAGTCCGAGGCCTGAGTTTCCCCAAACACACTGTGTTTATTATTTCTAATTTAATATGCTGCAGGTTTTCAGCGTAGCGCTTCAGAAGTGAAAGTGTAGACGTGAGCTTCATATCTGCAGCCCTCTAGTCCCGGGGAAAAGAAGGGGAAAAAAAAAAAAAAGCCCTTAAATAACCGAGAGTTCGTCCTTCTCGCAGACGTCGCAATCTTTTGCAAATATCGACGCGTTCTCTGTGCTTTCCTGCGGGTTGTTCCAGTCTCCGGTGATGGCTTTCATGGAGCCTCCTTCAAATATGGATTTGTTGTGTCCCAAGTTCACAGAATAAAAACAGGCTGCAAGATTGATGGCGGCGCAATATCCATTTGGGAAGTTCTTTTATTGTCAGCGAAGCCGTTAGCTGCTCGCCAACATCCTGTGCAACGTTTTCCTCCCTGGGGCTGTGTGTGAAAGCAGCAAAAAAAAAGGTCATTTGTAGAGTAATTAAGCACAAAGCAGTTGGCTACCTATTGCTATATTTCTACACAGAGGGAATGGATTGAAGCAAACAAAACAGTGTAGTATCAAACACGCTCATCATATTTACAGCCAGCGCTAACAGTGAAGCGCTAACAGTGAAGCGCTAAGCACTTTGGCTTTATCCTCGTTTGTTTCTTACTAATAAGACAGCATGTTCCCAAATATTTATATGTTTCTTTATATTTTGTAGCTTCGCTGTTCTGAGGCTCAGCTCCGGTAATGAAATTGTTTCTGAAAGAATAAAAGCAAATGTGTTTAATACTTTTCATCCTTAATAGACGCTAATATTTAATGATCATAATATCCATTAAAGCTTTGTTCAGTGTAGATCGATGATTTGAGACAGATTTGATGAAGATTGGACAGAATTTGGAGGAGTTATAGCAAAAATGCGTTAGATCGAAGCATTTTTGACGTGTTATTGTAACTTTTGACCAGTAGGCGGCGCTGGCACAAAATTAGTTGCATAGCCTCCGGTCTGGGTCCTATTCAAAAGTCTTTGGACAATGTTTGTGAGGCTTATTCTGATGATGTGTGTCAAATTTGGTGGTGATTTGACAAAATGTGTAGGAGGAGGAGCAAAAAAAAAAAAGTTTTGGACAAAATCCAAGATGGCAGAAAATATAATTAGGCAGAAATTGACGTCGTAGGATGCACTGAACTCGACCCAGTGAACCCAGAGAAGGTTTTTAAATTTTGGACACACGGTTCAAAAGTTATGACCGTAAACATACTTCCAAATTAGGTACGCTTTTGTTTGACCTGATGGTGGCGCTAGAGCATTGGCAGCACTTGGCCCAAATTTGGTCAGAATGTTTCCTAGACCATGCCCGATCTGTATGCCAAATTTCACAACTTTTAACAAGATGGTTCTGTGGGCTGCCATAGATGTCCTAGCCAGTCGAAGAAGAATAAGAATAAGAAGGAAGGCAGAATAAAAACAATAGGGTGCCTACGCACCTTCAGTGCTTGGCCTCCCAATTCAGAAACCATTTTTAAATGAATATAAAGTGTGTAATATTAAACTTTGGATAAAATTTCGTTTTTATATATGTATAATGTAAATTATAAACACTTATTATTACTTTATTGATAATTATTTATTATCGATTATTCATTATTTGTTTAGAGTAAAAGTCAGCCCATCTGCCAGTTCGGTAACATATTTATTATTTAACGTATTATATATCATATATGAAATATATACTGTTATATTTATGTACTCTATCAATGATATAAAATGAACATATAATATTGTATGAATATATACATATTGTATTTATTTATTGCATTTAATTATTGTTTATTTATTACATCTTTATATATAATGCATTTCAAAGCATGTAATTCCTAAAAAGAAGTTCAGTACAATAGTTTTTTTTGTTTTTTATTTTTTTTTCTGTAAAGGAATTTTTTCTCTTTCCTCTCCATGTTCCCAAAGTGAACTTCACGAGCTCGATACATCTTTATTTATATACAGTACTTATAAATAAATAAAAGTGCTGTGTTCTATTTTTAAAGCCGCGTCTCTTTCTTGCCTATACATTGACCAGTGTCTTCGGGCCTTCGTTCTCCCGCTGTTGTAGAGTGGAGATCAGTTAATAGCACTCGAGTTGATCAACACTCTCCATGAGCATTTGTGTGGGTGGCGTCGATGCTGCTCCGGGTCACCGCGTAGGAGGATCTGAATAGATACGATTCAAAGAAGTTGACTTACATAAGCGAGCGCTGCCATTCAATCGGACGAGTCTCGACGAAAGGAGAATGAAATATAAATGTGGAGCTGCAGGAGGATCTGGCAACGGGCCGTGTGCGGATAGTCAATAACCTTGCAGCAGTGTGGTGCTGCTGCTGACGATGATGACGATGATGACGATGATGATGATGATGATGACGATGATGATGATGATGATGATGATGATGATGATGATGAGGTGTATGTGTGTGTTGCCTAGTCTAAATTCATAGACAAAACTGGAATGTGGCTTATGATGTAATCATAAAAAGTACAGTTTTACTTGACCTTTTTTATTTTGCATAACAGTCATATATATTTATTTTTTTCTCTCTTCTCCTTCTTTTTTTTTTGTATTTTTCTAATTTTTTTTCTTCTTTTTTTTTTCTTTTCACTTGGGAAGATTTTTTTTTTTCCCCTTGTATATCGGTCTGAGCATCTGAAGAATTTACAGGTCCAGAGGTTGCCATGTTTCACTATTTGCCTTGACAGCTGCCTTATTTTTTTTTTTTCTTGAATAGAATTTGTATTTACAATTTAAAAAATATGGTACGCAGTAATATAATATAATAATATAAGTTAATTAGTTAAATAATCATTTCATTGTTTATTTTTTTTATTTATTTTTATCTTTTTTTTTTTTTTTAAAGCACACTTTCTAAACATCTCATGATCGATGTCAGGTGTTCGACTGCAAAACATTCGAACGTTTTAATTTCCTGAAAGCTGTCATTACTTCCCACTTACTGAACATCTGAAGCATTTTTAAAGTCGTGGCACTCAGTGAAAAGTGGGGGAAAGAGTGGTGCGATTTACGCTAAAGCAGCGTCAATTATCAGCGCACGTGCAAAGGGTTCATAGTCACCCACGTCCTAAAAGGAAACAAATACAGAAACACAACCGCCCCAATTACTTATTTAGATATAAAGCTCAACAACAAGAATAACATGAATGAGTAGATTAATATTATAGCTGTTATTGTTATATTTAAATGTCTAGGAAACATTTTATGTTTTCAAGTAGAAAAGGTCGTACGTACGATGTCGAACCTAAAGAAGCGTCACATCGAAGTCCTGGCAGTTTCTGATCTGAGCCACGAGTCAATCGCAGTCATTATTAATGAATAATTAACATATCATTCATTAACTACACTCATCAACCACTTTATTAGTAACACCTATACGTATGCGGAACATGCAATTATCTATTCGGCCAATCGTTTCGCAGCATCGCAATGTGTAAAATCATTCAGGTCAAAATGTGATCTCGGTGACTTTAACCGTCATTCTCTCTGAATATAAACCGGAGCTCTTGGCCTGCATCTGCAGGATTTTACGCGTTGCGTTGCTGCCACACGATTGGCCGTTCGCACAAGCGCACGAGGTCCTAATAAAGTGGCCTGATAGAGCGTTCAACGGCGTACTTATTTACAGTAAAAATAAATGGGAAAAGGTTTTTTAGGTAACAGAGTGAGATATGTGGGTCAGACGGGGTTTTAAGGAGAGTCGTCTTTTATTATCCGACTCTGTTTGCGTCTCATTACGGAGATTTGTGATTGTCTGAGTGCTCATTAAGTCTGTTAACTGAGTGCCGTTTACTGACCTTTTCCCCGTTTGATCATTTGTGTCTCTCGGATATCAATTGTAGCACGTTTTTCAGTATTAAATCTGTTGCCTAGGAGACGTCCAATGCAACAACTTAGGATTTTAAAAGTTTTTACACTTAAGTATTCACCTTTAGTGTGCATCGAGAGTACTATTAAAGCCTCGTATTAAAAAAGTTATACACTTTAAATCGTTTTGCTGCATTCGACTTGCCTCGGAAGCAGGAAGTCGGAACTCGGAACGATATAATTTTCCACCTCTGTTTATTCAAACGACATCAGCGTTTCCTAGCAGCATGCTAGCCAGCTAACCGTGTTGAGCGATGTATATTTTGATTGATCTGAAACCAAGTGCGGTTTGGCATCAGTTGCTGAACTTTGAGTTAAGGAGAGTCTCCGAGTAGGAATTCCGAGTTGACGGGGAATTTACTTTGTGTATTCCTACTTATTGCTCCTCGCGTCTTTCAGTTTGATCTCCGAAATACGAGTTAAATAAATAGATTTATAAATTCTCCCGAGAATCTTGATGAAATTAACAGTGTGTCTGAACTGGGGACTTTGAAAACGATCGACTGAAACATAATGAGCTCCGTAGCAGAAATAGAGCTCCAAAGACGGCTAAAATGCCCGGCTTCTTTTTTTTTTTCCGGCCATCGTAATAATGCACGTAACGCGTATAACGCATGTTAGTCATCGCAATCCAGAGCTATCGGGCTAAGTGTAGATGATTCCCGTCCCTCCATGAAAGAATGCGATCACGTGACTAGCTATTACACCCCTATAAACTAAAGCTATGTTGTTCTCTTTTTCATTTGGCGGAGTGCAAAATTTACTCGACTCATTTCGTCCTCAGTTGGTTAGAAGACGTTTTTTTTCTTTTTCTTTTTATCGTCACGGAACTCTAATATAGTGTTCAAAAAAATATATCACGTAATCGGTCTTTTATAGCTTTTATAGCCGGATATAAGATCCCGATGAACTCTCTAGTTTCAGCCTGGGATGTAGTTATTGGATCTTTAAATTATTTTTATTTTATTCTTTTATGATTTGTATTAAGTGGAGTAGATTTCATTTTATTAATCATATTTGTCATCTGTCATCGTTTCTTCTTTTCTGTGTACTTTCCTTGGGCTGGAAGTGAAAAATCTCGATAAACAAAGATTATTCTCGTATTATTATCATAACAGAGACCCGGCTTCGTGGTTGGACATGCATCAGGGAGATTGAGTTTGGGGATTTGGATTCTCTCACATCGCATTTGATCTGTTTGCTCGGATGAATCAGACGCTAACAAACAAAACGAGTCTGTCTCATGCTCTGGCTCTCTTTAATCCAAGTCCAAGATGTAAAATTTTCTCAAATGAGGAATATTTTAGGGTCGTTTAGAGGGTAGAAGATAAAACCATAGCCTTCAGTACTTCAGTGTTCTATGCTGTTCATCTTGAGATGAATAGATGATGAGATATATTGGATATTTGTGAGTAGAGAACAATAATGACCGGTACGACCCTAATGATGATTATTTTCCTATAACAGCATGTTCTGAAATGTTCCATTCCTCATATCCCCCAGCAAACATCAGCAGAAGTTACGGCAGATTTTTACGTGTTTAGGTATTTCCTACAGTTCCTCATCCTCACCTAGAATGACTCGAGTTCATAATCGATCTCGACCTGGACGCCCTGTGGAACTTTCTGGAAGTTTTGAGTAAGGTAGGGAAGTATTGTTTCCTACGCAACAGAGTCGTTCAAAAAATCCGAGATTCTGTTGTTTATAGTTAACAACGATAGACAGCTAATGATATCTAGAATACCTCGGATATCTACGATAATTAATTCTATTTGATCAGATTTTATCCGGGTTTGGGCGTTTGTTACGTTCCAGAAAGATCACAAAATTTCAGAATCTGTCATAAAGCTAGGACACACTCGGAGTGCTTCTGCCGGACAGAGTGAGGTCCTTTAACTGGCATTTCACTGTAATGCCTGGGCGATTTTTCTGGGAAATTTCTTCACAAAACAATGGAAAACGTTCCTCTTTTGTGCCGTCCCCTTCCACTGTACTAAAACCATTCAAAGTGACTTATTTTTGTGGACTGTCAAAGCCACCCCTAAGAGAAGGAGAGTAGGGAGAGGAGAAAAAAATATCAAGCCCGAGAAAAAAATTGAACTGAAATAAATAAATAAATAAGAAAGGAAGAAAAAAAAAAAAAGAGAGAGAGAAAAGAGAGGTCCCTTTTCTTCTGCACAGAAGTAGCGCTCGTCACGAAGCACTTTCATGCTGCAGGACACTTCACCGCTCTCCGGAAAGAGAAAGGTCAGCGTGCCGCGTCTGGTTTTGTGCGTATCGTGTTTAACGTAGGAAGTTTCCTCCTCCATACTGAATCCCAGAAAGAAAGAAAAAAAAGAAAGGAAACCGAGCGTTTTTTCCCCCACTCGGAGCTGTAGGAGGCTCGCTCGGCCGGATGTGTCTCGCTGCGGCGCTACGTTGTTCCTTCATTAACTTTGAGCTCTCGCTTTCCCGCAGACTGTAGTTAAGTGGAGATGACGTCTAAAGGTCGGGAGGGACGGGGAGGCGTAGCGGGAATCGCTGCCACCTCCGGAGGAAGTAAACGGAGCGTGAAGGAGGAGTGGGTGTGAGCACGTGTTCATGAATCTTAGTCTAGGCTCGATGGATATATCATTTGTGACAACATACTTTTACTTTACGCCGCGCAGGAAATGGATAAACAGCAAGTTCCCACGTTGTTTTATACACACACACACACACACACACACACATATACACACACATATCCCAGCAGCCATCACACACCACGGGAGCGCGCCACGTAAACTTTCGCACTTGTTTCACTAAGAACTTTCGGTTATTTTGCACGGGTATTTAAGTCAGGTATTACACTACGCACACTGTCTTGCGTTTGTCTTTCTTTGCTTTTTTTTCTCTTGCCTAGTTTAAGTTCATCTCTATGCCTCGTTCGCTTAGTCCACGGTCCGGGTATCTCTCGCGTTTGCGTTTATCGTTTCTTTTTATCGAAGTTTATCTGCATTTGCATCCGCCTCGGTCTGCTTAACCTGACGGTCGACTAGTGCTGGTTTACGACACTTTTACATTTCGTTTCTTTTAATTTTCCAAAAAGGTAAAAAAAAAAAAAATTCAATAAATTAAGAAAAATGTCTCGAAGTTGTAAAAGAAAGCAACATTCATTACTTAATTTATTTAGGTTCTTCTTTCTTCCTGTCTGTCTTTCTTGCTTTCCTTCATAAGCGTCTCAAAAGCTTTTCATGCATTATTCAATATCATTCGGTATAATATAACTGGTAGCTTTTTATTTAATTTCTTCACGAATTATAGTAGGATATTATATATATATATATATATATATATATATATATATATATATATATATATATATATATATATATGTCATTATAGTATATCTAACCTTTACCTAAAGCCTTTCCCTTTTTGCTAACACTTGAGAGTCTTTCCGATTGAAATAACCTCTCTACACATCAATCAAATTAAATTTAGACTTCTTTCATCGGCTAATAAACGTCGGAGTCTTTGGAACTCCAATAACTTTTGAAAAGTTATGCCTTATTTCTCTCTGTTGCTCATCCAAATCCTGACGAACAGAAAGGAAATTCTTCAAAAAAAGTCAATATGCTTTGGTGCTTCTTCTCTGTGTAATGAACAGAGAAGGCTTGGACGTAAATGGGCTTGGCAGGCTGCTTGCATTCGCTTTGAAGTCTCGCTGTAGAGCAGAGCGGTAAATTAAATATCTACACGCGTTTGTCTCAAAGCTGGAGGTGTGCAAGCTGGAGAAAACTAGGCTGTCCTGCTTCAGAGGAGAATCAATCTTATTATGGCGTTAAAAGCCTTTCTTTTCTACCCTATCTCACCTTGAACTTTTTTGAAGAAGAAGAAGACGAAGAATGAAACATATTCTGCATAGTTTGTGAGGTTTCAAGGCTGAAAACAGTCTACTGGGAAATTTCACATATCTGCCCGATTTGACTTATCGCCTCTCGTACAAATTAGCTGCAACCTTGCACCAATTAAGATATCAAAGCTAGCTCTCAGGGAAAAACACTGCTCCGCATTCATTATTTCTCTCACTGTTACAGCTAATTGTGTAAATAGTATTTGGTCTTTTCATTTCTCATTTAGAAGAAACATGCGAACGCGAACACTCCCAATTGTGGGTTAATTGCTAATGCTAGTCTTTTTCAACAAATTCAGATCAGTTGTTGAACATAATAATGCTCAGAGCTCAATAGGCAGATTAGGACTGGGATCCCTGTCGTGAGATCCGTCACACCGGGGACCGAGTACACGTTTTGCTGTCGGGAATGCGTATTTTTGAGCTATTTAATTAGTTAAGCACGGAATACTGAGACTGGTGTCATATGAAATCCGAACTGGTTTCATACATCAGACTGGATGGAAAATCCATGTAATAAATTCCACTTAAGGAAGGTGGGGCTGTCGTCAAGACCAGCTCTAAGTCCAACACCAGGACTAAACAAGATCGAGCCTGAAGTCAAAATCGAGTCCAAATGACGGCGAGATTGAGATGGAAAACCATCCAAAACTCGGTCAGACATTGCGCGTGCATAAAGAAAAGACAACGAGGACGAGAGCATATTTACTGTAGCAAAACTGACGCCCAAGAACGAGACAAGTCCAAGTCTATACAGAAAACATCTCAAGACCGAACTCAAGTCTAAGACCGAACTCGAGTTCTCCAGCCCTATAATAAGGGAAAAAAAAACACAACAGGGATTTTTGTTCCCGCCTCAAATAGAGAAATAATCAATTAAATGGTTAATTAAATAAAATTAATATTGTGCAAAAAATCCAAGAAACAAGAAATCAGATCGTGTTCTTAATAATGTTATAACAGCTATAAATTTAGTTGTTCCCTCAACGGACTTTCTCTGTTTTTCTCTATTGACGTATACCTCTGGATTTCATTTTCCGTCTTTCCACCGGCATTGTGGTAGAACTCGTACGTACATTTATACATATATACATTTATCTCATTTATACAGCCGAGCAGTTGAGCGTTAAGGGCTTTGAACAAGGGCCCAGCGGTGGCAGCTTGGCAGTGCTGGGATTTGAACTCGCGTCCTTCTGATCTTTACTTCCACGTCTTAACGTCCACGGAGCTGGGTTGAAATCCAAACACGGATACCGATCGCTTTTTGCAGAATGGCTAGCTGTTGCGCGATGGAGGTCTGACCTACAGTACATAATTGGCTACAATTAAACTGAAAGCAAAATTTGTCGAAGTTAACGAGGCACGGTTACCTTAGAGTGTAATAAACTTTTTTTTTAAATGGATGACGGATCATACGGTCGTTTTCATGCATTACCACGCTCTGGCGCTTGTCGTCCTTCACCACATTAAAATCGATGTTAAGAAGTGTGTTTTTGATGGCTCCGAGATGTCCTTACAGACTCTTAATGACCGTATTTATTGACAGCCGTTCTCTCGAGTCTATAATCGCTGCGTGATATAGATTTCATAGATCCCCAGCGGTTCAAATTAGAATTGCGATTTACTGGGGAAACAGGACTGTGAAGCTAATCACCGTGCTGATTAACAGTAATTATGGATAGTTAAACACACACTGAGACATCCTGTGCGTTTCGCATTTTCAGCAGTGTTTACAAAAACGCATCGAAGAAGCAAATTATGCTGTTTATTCACTGATTGCGTTCTAATGGAGTCATCGCCGGACATGAATAATGGGTGACTTGGCATCGTCTAATGTACACGTACCGACTACTTTATTACGTATTATTATTTTCACACACGACGGTCTGTAGAGTCTTATCAATGCCTTGTTGATAAGAGAGGTCAGAAGATAATGACCTGATTGGTTCAAGCTGACAGGAAGGCTAGAGTTTTTTGTTTTTGTTTTTTTTTTTCGAATAAACACTCTTTACAACCGTGCTGAGCAGAAAAGCATGTCAGAATTCACAACAGGGTGAACCTGAGGCGTAGGGGCTATAACCTTTGGTAGATGGGAACAGGCTGTGCAGAACTTTACAGCTGAAGATTGGGGAAAACGTCACCAAGATGTACCCTTTTCTACACAAAGTGGGCGTGAGTCATTTTCTCCTCCACCAATTACAAGGCGTACACCCCTTTTATAGCGCTTTAACCAAAACAATGTTCGTGAATTTGTTCGTCTTCAGTAATACAGCGTAGCCGGGAGAGATTTTTTTTAGGAGGTATGAGGAAAGTCGAGAATGGGAAGGAAACTTATTCAAACATGGGGAGAACGTGTGAAAATCTGCAGAGACAGTAACTCAGGTTCAAAGGAACTTCAATACTGAGGTGGTTTCTTGGAATCTGGGCAACCTAGATCCATGTACAATCACTTTAGGCAACTAAGAACCTTTCACGAGCCAAAGAACCCTTAAGGAACCCTACTTTTTAAGTAGGAGTGTAAGAGGCAGAGGTGGAGTTTGTATGCGCGTTGAGTTGATATGGATTGAAGTTCATGTATGTTTAAATTCATACAGAATTCTGTCTTCTATAGAACAACTTTAGCTCGAGTCTTCATAATGATTCAAAATTCATAGAGCAGATCTATCTGTCTATCATATTCCTTTAACCCACGTTGCCATGTTTCTCCCAGACCCCCCCCAAAAAAAGAGTTTTTGTGTATACGATCGTAACTTAATTTCACTGTACAGCTGTCGCTGCGGAACTTGATAAAGCCGTCACAAGAAACAGAAACGGGGAATCATGGTGGAAAGATTAAAATGCTCTGGAGTGGCCGAGATTATGAAACTCTGTGAGCAGGGAAAAGAAAAAAAACGGCTTTCATTTGGCAGGAAACCGAGGCCTCGATTCAATCAGCCACGTTAGAAGGAAAATCAGATTTCACCTCTCCCCTGTTCCATCGCGTGCATTCTGCACAGAGAAGAATTATTGGCTAAATGAGTTTTCGGAAGAAGAATGTGTGTTTGTGCACAAGATGCACCTGATTAGATTCATAAAGATGTACTAAACAAGATCAGGACGCGTGGAACCGCAGAGATCTTTAGTCAGATTAGCGTATTCTGATTAGCGTGGTGTATTCACGTGTCGTTGCACGTGTAATGACTGGCTAGTTATTGCTTAGGTGCTTAGTGGCCACCTGTAGGCCGGGATGGCTATCGATCCGGTCGTGCTGATGGTCAGTGCAGATGCAGCGCCAGCTCTCCTGCCGCGGGAAATCATGTTGCATTAGATTAACGTCTGGCTGGACAGCGTGGATGAAGAGGGACGCTCATAATTACCCATGATGCAGTCACACATCAGACCTCGCACCTGCTCAGAAAGAGCTGGCCGGGGATGTCTGCTTGGCATACACACATCTACAATAGGGATTCAATGTCTTTGTTGTTTTATCATTCAGCAAAAAACGGTTGTATGCTTTTACTTACACTTTGCTAGTACGCAAGTGTTTTATGTACACATTCTGTATGTGGAGCTAATATTAGCATGCTATTGTGTTCTAGTGCATATTCAGAGTTGATGCTAGCACGCATTAACGAGAATTTAATACCAGAATTGCACACATTCAGGCCTTAACTGACTGTTGGTCGATTCAGTAGTTATGTAAATGGGGGTGGACTTTGAGGGAAACAGGGGCGTGTCTCAGTTATATGCAATTCTATCCTTGGACCTTGAGCATTGTTGTTGTGTGAGATCGACCCAAGTAAAGAGCAGGATACAGTCCATGCAAATGCTTCTTTAGGTGCTCTTTAGTCTTTATTGGTCACATATACATTAAAGCACAGTGAAATTCGTTTTTCTTCACATATCCCAACATGCTGGGAGGTTGGGGTCAGACATGATACAGCGCCCCCTGGAGCAGAGAGGGTTAAGGGCCTTGCTCAAGGGCCAAACAGTGTCAGCTTGGCAGCGCTGGGGATTGAACCCTCGACCTTCTGATCAGTAATCCAGAGCCTTAACTGTCAAGCCACCACCTCCCCAGTCCTTTAGGATATATCTGGCAACCTTGGCGGTGTGTACTACTTAACACATAAGCAATTAGCACAATCTGAACCGCGATGCCAAAACATGGTCTGAATTACACATAACCGTGTAAATATTCGACATCAAATGTTACATATACTTTAGGCGCAGACCCTAAATTAGCTAATTTAATTCAATTATAGACTAGCATAGTTTTTAACACGCTATCAATTGCTTTTATGAACACCTAACACCCGGTAATGACTCTGTTATAGTGGAAACACAGTATGCACTAGCACCTAGCACATGTTATTGTTCTTACTGATTTTTGATAATTATTTGTCAATTTTTTTTTTCCATAACATATGGAATAAAAACAAAAGAAGTTATAGCTAGCAGATGCAGACTATTGTACCCTGCCGTACTGGCGTGTACACGCTGAAATGTCTGAAATCTCTCTCGTTTCTGCGTTCTCTCTTCCGCAGCATGTCCTGTCGTTCCGGTGACATTTAGATCCCTTTATTCCGAGTCTTTCCTCTTACCTTTCTCTAGTCTGTCACTCTGCCGTATTAGACAGCGCCGATATGATCAGACGTGTCACGTCCGGCTCGGATCGTGTACGGTAAAAACACCCAGAGACATACATTTTTTCCCACATCCACGTGCATCTGTCCTTTAGTCTGCAAAGCCTCCAAACCAGCGACATGGTACCATTATTAAGAAAAAAAACGGCTTTTAAAAAAAAAAGAGGAACAGATAAAGAAATCAGATGTGCATCCACTACAATGCATGCAAGTATACTACATGCTAATGCTAATATGCTAGTATGTGCTGTATGTATAATAGTGTGCAAATGTGTCTTAGTTTTACAAACACCTCATGCTTCATCCCTATTAATCGGTAAACTTTTATAATTAGGCGTCTTTTTGGTGCTAGTATGCAAGTATGAGAGAATGCTAGCTTTGCTAGCATAAAGGTATGCAAAGTATGTGTGCAAATATGTAAGTTATAGACTGTGCAAGTACGTGTGTATGGAAGCATTGAATAATGCGAGTATGAAAGTGTCCTATAAAGTATTTTAGCATGCAAAGTAAGTATGCTAGAATTACATTACAGCACAATGACATTTTTTCATGTATCCCAGCATGTTCGGAAGCAGGGCTCAGGGTCCAAGGTCAGCCATGATACAGCAGAAATGGTTAAGGGCCTTGCTCAAGGGCCCAGCAGTGGCAGCTTGAACCCTCGACATTCTGATCCGTAACCCAGAGCCTTAATTGTTGAGCCACTACTGCCCAAGTATATGCAGGTGTCCATATCTGTATCGGCTTTAATTGGTGGGTCATCATTATTAGTCTGTTTCTGCTAGTATGTTAGTATTCATGTGTGATAGTATGGATCTATTCTATGATGCCTGTATAAGATTTCAAAGGCTCCCTCGAGGTCAGAATATACAGTGGATTAACAATGACCGAAATGACCTCGGCCGAGAGAAAGTGATGTAACAACATCATTTGCGATGGCTCGCCAAGTTTCTGTCTGAAAGCACTATTTGGCATCTTTCCGCTTCATCGGTAATCACATTACTGCAGGGCTTTTTCACATTACTAGGTCATTTCATTACAGTTGATGTTCTTCAGTTAAGAGCGCACCGACTTGCCTACTATTCTGGTGTGACATTATTACTAGGCCGTTCTTAGTAGAGTCCGTTCTTGTGACGTTTTCCTGGACTTACCTGGACTTGTCTCTGTTTCGGGCCTTTGCTAAATATGGTCATGGACTTGACTGAGAGCTTGCATGCACAAAGTTTGACAAGATGTAATTCTTCCTTCTAGAAAGCTGACTAATTTCTGGAACAATGCATGAATGAAGCTAACTTGTTTACCAAGTGAAGGCTTGGAAAAGGTTTTGATGGTTTTCAGCCTCAATCTTCACTCGGTCTCACTTTCATTTGGACACTTGGTTTCGACCCCTTAAGACACGGTTTTGACTCGATCTCGGCTAGTCCCGGTCTGAGAAACATAAAATGTGACAACAATAAAAACATAGAAATTGACAGTGATGGTGTCACCTGGGATGTAGGGGCCACCAACAAGTCTAGCCTGCCTCGTCCTTCTTGTATGCCTTCATTTGTTTGCCTGAAACACCCGTAAAATATACTTCAAACAGGATGGAAGAAAGTCTATTTCAGACACCTTGATTGGATTGATTCCAAAATCTAATCAGTTAATCTGCAAACATTCAACCGCTTGTTCTTGGTCTACACTATATGGCCAATAGATTCTGGACATTTGAACATCACACCCATATGCGGTTCTTCCCCAAGCTGTTGCCACAATGCCGGAAGCACGTAATTGTATAGAATGTCTTTGTATGCTGTAGCGTTACAGTTTCTCTTCACTGGAACTAAGAGGCCCAAACCTGTTCCAGCATGACAATGCACCTGTGCACAAAGCCAGCTACGTGAAGACCTGGTGTGTTAAAGTTGGAGTGGAAGACCTCGAGCGAACACCAACTGCACCTCAGGCCTCAGCACCCGAAATCAGCACCTGACCTCAACCTCACTAATGCTCGTGTGGCTGAATGGACACAAATCCCCACAGCCACGCCCCAAAATCTAGAAGAAAGCCTTCCCAGGAGACCGGAGGTCGTTATACCAGCAAAGGGGGGCTAAATATCGAATGGGATGTTGGTCAGGTGTATCTCACTAACGAGAATCTCAGACGGACACACAGACAACCTGAAAACATAATGCCTCTACAAGTCTGTAAGCTTGACTTTGCTGCCACATACAAAATCACGCATCGTAAAAGAATTTTTGCTTGGCATGGTATCCGAGCAAACTCTCCGAACAGCTCCATGGTGATACGTAAAAGAAACGTGAGAAGGAAAGGGGATTTGTTTAAGTGTGAGCTTAGGGAATATTTGTTGAGTTCTGTCCTGACAGGACTAACGGGGATGTGGCTCAGAAAGGATCAATTACAGCTTCCTGTATCCTTTGATACCTAAAGCACACTTTGAAGAATTCATGTCAGCTACAAAGAGCTCCAAAACTCGTCTTCATCACCTTTTCAAGCGGAATTTCTCAAGCCACTATTATACGGGGGATTAGTTTGCATTCGATCACACCCAAAACACACCGAATAACGAGGTCATCTACGTAGAATATAGTACGTTTCTTTCATCGCAGGTTTATCGTGAGACAATCTTTATCATATTAACGGACACGTCTGTTATACAGTAGATTAGAAATGCATTTGTAACATTTAGTATAAAAATGTATGCATCGATTCTTCCTTTTCTTTCTCTCTTTCCTTCCTTCCTCCCTCCCTCCCTGTCTTTAATCCTCTCTGCTGTGTTTGTAGCTGTGTGTAGTAAATGTCACCATGTCCACATCGTGTCCTCCTGTTATTGCTGTTGCCCCCGTGATCTCATCTCGCTTTGTTGTTCTCTGAATGCTCCTAAGTCTCGCTCGTCTCGTGTGCCGTCTCCAGGGAAGAGGCCATGATGTCCACGCACTTTGAGACAGTAGACGATTTGCTGGCGTCGTTCGGCCCGGTGAGAGACTGTTCCAAGGACAACGGCGGCTGCAGGAAGAACTTCAAGTGTGTTTCTGACAGACGGCTCGATTCCACAGGCTGCATGGTGAGAAGTCGTTTTAACCCTCCGCTTCTGTTTCACTCGCATCTGACGTCTTAATCCGACTGACAGTTAGGTGTGTTTTAAAATACTAAATCACAGTTGAATCGAAGCTTAACCAAATCAGTGGTAATGGAGCTCCAAAAGCACTTCTCATGCTCGGTGATCCTTTTCAAGACAGATGTGTGTACAGCTGGAAGTGTCAATACGGTAGAAGTAGTAAAGAATGAAATTCGACTTTATGATAATTTTTTTTTTTTTTTTTTTAAAGACTTTAGAGTGTTTTGACTTGTTATAAAGGCTGCTATTTTAATTCTATTTCATTTCATCTGGTTACAGTTTTCTTTGTAGACCTTTAATAAACCGCACACAAATCAGAAGCTAGAATAATTCTAATTTTGGCCATGTGCTTTACTTTTTCAGTTTGTTTGTGGTTATTCTTATTATATATTTATAATTTCATATATTTTTTAAAATATATTTCTTAATATATATATGTATATATAATTTACAACTGCAAATTTATAATGTATAAATTTCTTTATATAAATTTTTTACATTCCTCAAATGTATTTTTATACATTATTATTATTATTATTATTATTATTATTATTATTATTATTATTATTATTATTATTATCACACTGATTGTTCCATGTGGCTGAGCTTTACTTACAAAGTTCAATGTTACAAGCTTATACTTTATTTTACTGTTAAATCTCAGACATTTTCTATCTTTCTATCTTTCTTTCTTACTTACTTACTTTCTTTAGCCTTATTTAAATCTTAAAAACCTACAAACTAGGATTAAGTTCCTTAAATAACAGGGTGGTGGTGGTGTTGTTGTTGTTGTTGTTGTTTTCTCCATTTAACAAACCTAAGAATTAACAGACCATAAATACACCAAGTAATTAACACATTCAGTAGCTGATGTTTACTTAAACGTTCACTAATAACGAACATCTGCAGCTTTTGTTTTCGTGTCTAAAAAACGCCTAAAAAAAAAAAAAGTCCATAATAAGTAGAATTCATTATTTAAATAATGTTGTTTACTTTAAAAGATTATCGTTAATGTGGAGTATTTATGATAAAGATGAAGCTTTGTTATTATATAAAGGAAAACTAAAGAAATCTTAACGTGAAACTTTTCGAATTAAAGAGCCATATTAGGTCGTCGCCTCTGTACTGTGTTTGTTCTTGTTTTCGGTATGCTATAATCATATTCCTAAGGTGCGTTTTTTTTTTAATTTTTTTTATCTGTAATCCTGTCAGCACTGGTCAGAGATCTAAATGTGGTTTTCTCAGACCATATACTCTATGTGGAGCTGTGAGTGGGAAATAATTGACTTTTTCAGGACTTCTTGAGGACTTTGGAGTGACACTTATAATCGGTTTAACGTTTGCTTAATGGAAGTGTTGAGAAGTGGTACTGGAGGTTAAACCATTTAGTTTAGTTATATATATATATATAAGATGAGCTGGAAAGGGGAGAGTTTAGTGGGAAAAAAAATCATAAGCTAAAGTGATGTCATGACCCAGCGTGCAGTTCAAGAGGAGAGAGCTTTCAAGAAATTGGAGAAGAAACAGTAAAATGTTGGCTTGACAGAATAGCGAAACAGTAAACAATAATACAGTTAAAACTGGTATCTAATTGATCTGATAAATAATGGATTGGATTGGATATGGGAGGGGAAACAAAAATATATCTGATCCGATTGTATAACAAATGGAAATTGGATTTGGAAAAGATTTTTTTTTTTTATTGTTATTTTTTTTTTAATACATATACAGTAAAATGTGTACATATAAAGAGACTTGGTTATAATTTTTTTGTTAGAACGGATTTTTTATGTTATTTAACGTAGTAGTTTTTAAAGAAAAAAAACATCGATCGGTATAGGCATTGGTATCTGCTGATATCAAAGGATTTCAGTATTGGTATTGTTATTGGAAAATTAAAATGGGTACCGTGTCATCTCTATCTACAATATTTCATTGATGGGAACTTTATAATTGTTCAATTATTGTTGGAACAATTGTTCAACAGCACAAGCACATCATTCCTGGATAGAACCTAGAGTACATCTGCGCCAAGTATCATCGTTCTTCGTCAAAACTAATGTGACTCGTGAAAATGGTGCAAATGATTGTATGGGATAATAAGAAGAATATGAAGGGGAGAATAATTATAAAGAGTTTGTGGAATTTTACTATTTTCTGATTGGACATAAAGTCCCAGCCAAAAGCTATGAAACAACATTGAATTCACGAAATGTATTAAAAATGCAATATTAGTTGTAAGTGGAAAAGAGGGGAAAAAAGTCTAGATAGCTGGAAAAAATCTGATCTGGATTTCAGACTTAAACAACTTATATTATGTGCATACAGTAACACTGTTACAGGCCAAGCAAGTGCACTTTCAAAGACTTTGTGATCTCAAGGCTTAGAGGTTGTGTAAGTTTAAACAAGCCTTTCTTGTTTAAAGCTGCAATGTCAATTCTGTCCATTTTATTCTTAATTGTGATCCAGTACAGCGAAAAATCCAAATAATTGACTCCAGTATATTCCTCAGACCAATTTTTTGGCGTGAATTGTTTGACATCCCCCCGTTATCACTTGGTCTGACCATCTAACAGCTGCCAAAACATAGGCCAAGCTGGTAAGAGCTGGTCGAGCAGCATGACCAAGCCTTTTGTTCCAAGGTACAGCTGGTAGACCAGATGGTGCTGGACGCTTTCCATTCCAAAGTTGGTTTAACAGTACAGACGACTCGATCTGCCGTTTGGCGACTGGAAGTTGGGCAATGTGCAGTACTCTCACATCTTCACTTCATACCTGCATTTAATTCGGGTTTAACAGAGTTTGTTTTTTTTTTTCCAGAAAATGAAAAAAAAAAAATTGTAAAAAAATTTAACAGTTGGGGAAAAAACCAACAACGATGAAATCAATTTTCAAATGATTTTTGAACATTAAAAAAAAAACCTGTATTCCTTTCCTGCTGTCCATGGAGTGGTGAAGTCCCACCGGATGGGATCAATTCGCCAGCCGTAACCCCTCCTGGCTGGCTCGCCAAAATGTTATCCTTGTTTTGTAGTGTAGGTCACTAATTATGTCCTGCAATTTCATTATTAACATTTTTGTCTAAAATTGCTGTACAGACAATGAGAGACAAATATATTTCTGTGACAAATCTACAGCAGGAAATTTGCCAGACCAATTTGCCAAAGGTTATCGTGCCTATTCACGACGTACTTCTTATCCGTTTATAGTTGCATTCAGTGTTTGTTTAGTTCTTGTTATGCAACCTGCCATGTTACTGAGACACTAGAGACTCTTTCCGTAAATCCTAAACAAATATCTCCTTCAGAAAACGTTACAGTAGCAGTGATTACACATTTAGTTGCTATAGAAACGCTAGCATATTACAATGAGTCCACAATGCATGCAGCTGCACTACTCTCCGAGGTGCTGTTATAGAAAGTGAATCAACACACAACTTCTGACCAATCAGAATTGAGGTTTCAGCAGCGCTCTGGAAAGTTCAACACTTTGTTGGTCGTATTTTATTTTAAGCGTTATGGCATCCCTACTATTATTGTAAAATGTGGAGGATAAGAAAAAACTGCATTTGAGATGATATATTTCAGATTTATTTTTTTAATTATTTTTTTTTTACATTTCAAATTTCAATTGAAAAACAAATTGAAAATCACATTTGCAAATTTATATTCTGAAACACAGTGGCATAAAAGACCATCAGTGTAAGACCAGGAAGCCATGAACGAGTAAATTGATGTTAACCTTCTCAGCGTTTACCTTGATGGATTTTCAAAGTATTCATTGTGTCATGACCTTGTTCTCGATATGCCAAGACCATTTTCTCGAAGTGCATCCGCCCTATCAGTAATCCTGTCACAGCTGGACAGAGCTCTAAAAGGCTTTAGCTCCCACTTTAAACATCGAGCTGTGTTCAAACCATTTGCGTTGCACTTTTGGAGGACTTTCCTCCTACATGGAAGCCCATTTCTCCCACTTAACTCCCAGCAAGTTAATATAATTGACGGGGGAAAAAAACTCATCATACACATGATATGTCATAATTTCAAAGTACTGGTGACTTCAAGTCATAATTACGAGATAAAAATGATGTCTTTTTTTTTTTAAATCTCGATTATGATGTAATGTCTCATACTGTAATGATGGCTTAGTGTCTTGAAATGATGACTTATGATAGATGTGAGACAACACAAACCTGTTAGTAGCAGCAGAAATGAGCTTCCATACTTTTGAGTGAAGTTATAATTTGTTATATAATTAGCATATTTTCGTATGGTCAGTCATATGCTTTTAGCAAGCTGTTAAACTCGGCGAAGTGTTTCATTAGAGTCAGCGTGATTATTCGGTGCCGGGGAAAGTACTAAACAATGCAAATCAGTTGATTAAAAAGCACATTTTGAAATTACAGGATTTTAGCCCTATCATTACGTTCATTTGCGATGGTAATCATAGTGAAGCCTTCAACAGCGTCACAATGTGATGGCGACAGCAGATTGCACTGAAGGCGTCGTTAGCTTCTTAATGTCGTGATCATGGCAGGTGGGCTAGCAGAGCTCTGATATGTTTTTAATGGACTTGTTTTCATTTGGCACGCTGCGCTTCTTACATTTAAATCAGACCCTTAATCGCAGGTCTGTTAGGGAACAAATTGGCCGTGGCGAACTTTGGCCTTCCTGATTTCACTTGGCCTTGTTATGAGGAGTATGCAGATTATCTTCAAGGTAAAAACAAGCTTTGGGGTCGTTTTCTTCAGGGGTTGATTATTTGTGTTGTCTTATTTTCGGTTCTTTAAGTCGTGAGCGTGACCTTGTCGGCGAGAATGACGTGAACCTTTACCCTGGAAGAGGAATCGCAAATACCCAGCCAACTTTTAAAATACGGGACAAACAACGAAGTTATCGTCTCTCAAATTCTGTTTAGTTCCCGTCTATAGTCGTCGCTTAGTTTCCGTTTAATCGGAATCTCCTTTTTTTTTTATTATTATTATTTTTTATTTCCGTTAACGGAAATATTTTTTTCACTGATAGTTTGAGTTTTCCGTGTTTTCGAGCTATAACGATAATAACCTTGTAGCAGACTCCTCCAGACTCCATTAAGAGACAAGAAGGGTTTCAGTGAGTCCATTTTTCCATTAGCATCCATTCCCCTCGACGATAAATGAAGAAATTATCCGGCATATTTTTCCTCACCGTGTCGCGGATAGCTTTCATTGCATCATTAATAATAATAATCCGTGTCAGAATAAGAAAATTTCGGCTGTTATTCAGAAATGAGGCACGCACGATTCCCCGG
>NC_030443.2:17870957-17900957 GCF_001660625.3 Ictalurus punctatus | reverse complement strand
TCCTTCTTTCTGAAACGTTCACGTCGGTCGTCTCCCCTTCCACTTTACATGCTGTAGATATCTGCGGCTGTGATACGAGTGAACACACGGATCTCAGAGTCGCACTTAAACATCAGAAAGAACGCGCCGATGCGAATGCGATAGGAATTACGCGAATGCTTAGTCAAACGTAGCTATCTTCGCCTCATATCTATCGTCTCTGCGGGCCATTTCCTGCACGCCGGCTGTATATCTGACAGCGCCGTCCGTGTTCCTGCTTGAAGTTTACGTCGCGTTGATTTCACACCGTGATTGCATCTGCATAAAGCACATTACTAGCTGCCTGTAAAGAGAGACAGCTCTGTCTGCAGCCAGGAGCGCTCGTAAGCACTTTCAGATCCACAGTACCGCAGACGTCAGGAGGGAAATATGAAGTCTATCAGAATATTAGGCAGACTTCGCCGGTTATCGGATGCTGGGAGTGTGTAGGGTTTTACTACGGCGTTATTGTGGTCAGAAAGGTTTTTTTTTTTTAATGCTTCTCTGGCAGTTCTTTTGTAAAGTTATACATTGTTAATCTTAAAGTGTTGACAAAATTGAAGTCTGACAATTCCTACTAATCATGAAAAATGGATTAAGTAAGATAAGAGAGAAGAGCTGCACATAGACTGGGATACATCTGAAAAACATCTGTACGGTTTACTGTACGCCCGCGTCGCTCTGATCATCATTTACATATATTCATGAATATGTAAATTATTTACCACAACACACTCACTACACATTACAACGTTACGGCTGTGATGTATTCTGTAGACGCCGCTCTGTTTTACCGCAAACCAGCAGCAAAAAAAATCAGACGTAATGGCCCGAAGACCGTGAGTCATGAAGTGAGTCCATGCAGGCAGATGGAGAACTTCTTGATTTATTGACAGACTCAGGGAAACAGACACGAGGAAGACACACTAGGAGCCAGTATCGTCAAACATAGGAACTAGAAAATAAACCCTAAGAAAAAGGTACTATCGATCAGGAAAATGAAAACACACGAGAATGGTTGAGACATGAAATGGAAGGAGACAACGGATGTTGAAGTTCTGCAAAGGCAGTCAGGGTGCCCTCTAGTGGTCGAAGGCGGAATCGTTCCTTTGGGGCCGTGACAGAGCCCCGCTCCCTTAAGGCGCAGCTCCTGAAGCGCCACCAGTCCGAGAGGCTCGAAGAAGTGACTACGGCGAGGCCCGAGGGGGGAGCAACAACCACGGTGAGGTGCAAGGCCAAGTGGAGCGACGACCACGTCGAGACCAGGGGGGGGACTGAAAACCTTAGCGAGACCGGGGGGAGGGGAAACAACCATAGCGGGTGGGGGAGGTGGGGGGGGGGGGTACTATCAATCAGGAAAATGAAAATACATGAGGATGGTTAAGACATGAAATGGAAGGAGACAACAGAAGAAGAAGTTCTGCAAAGGCAGTCAGGGTGCCCTCTAATGGCCTAAGTTGGAATCACCCTGACACCGTGTTATATATGCGAACCCCCTCTAGTGCTCTCCGTTTCCACACCGAAGCACACTGGGAGGTTTTTTTTTTTCCTTCTTCTACATCTCTAGGTCTCGTAGCTCATTATCATATATTCAGATTCATTCCTCCTGGGGTTGCGTTTTCTTTCATTTTCTGCTTGTGAATTTTGTGCGGGGAGTTAAACGTGCGGATCGGGCGTGTAATTTACCTTAGGGAGGTCTGGTTAGGAATACACAGACGTGACTAATTACATAAAAGGATGCGATGCGATGGAATGGTGATGACAGTTAGGTAACCTTTAATGGTACATACATTAGCGATTAGCAATTCATGACGTAAAATATGACAATTTGGAATGGTGAGGTTTTATTTCGTTGTAGCACTGGGAAAATTCCCATCAGCTCAGTGTGTGTGTGTGTGTGTGTGTGTGTGTGCGTTGGTACACATCTCCAAGTTTCAATTTCCTCCCCTTAAAGTGTTTAATAAAGCAGCATTACTGGATGTAGATTACAAAATCTTCTGTCGTGTCTTACGGGAAATGCAGCGAGGCAGTAGAGGGAAAATAACAAGGTAGTTTTTTTTTTGGGTCGTTCATCTCAGCAGAATAGTTTGAGTTTTTATTATTGTTTTTTTTATTTTCTATTCTAAGTCTTTGGCTTTAATTGATTTAAAGAAGAGGTGACAGAAGAGTAGCATGCAGGCAGTGTACCGAAGAGCTAATAAACAGTTTACATGAAGGGCTAATGTAGGATTAAATAGCTGTAGTCTTGAGTCACACTCGCGAAGAAGACAGAAAATTATTCAATTTCTTTCTTTCTTTATTTATTTATTTTGTCCCGATGCAGTGCTTTTGAATGGGGTATGAATTAGATTGCCTTCAAACCGCTAGAAATGTAGATTTGAAATACATATTTGCATTTATTATGATTTTATGAGTTTCGAGGCTTTCCTCTATGGTGCACACGAGGCGAAATAACAACCCTTTTTTTAATAAATAAATAAATAAATAAATAAAATTAAATAAAAAAAAAACGGCTGAATAAGAGAAAGGTTGCGAAATGAAAAACATGACCACCAAAGAAAAAAATCCAAGATGGCTGCCCCCACAAAGTACCAGTGTTTAGCTATATACGGTGATGATTATGTAAAATCACTGAAGATGTTTTAAGGGCCGTGTAATATGTAGAATTTACAGTATTTACACAGAATATTTTGATTGAGATAGACATGTATTCCTTGTTAGCGCCATTAGACCCACCCCCCCACCCTCACCCCACCCCCTAAGAGTGTTTTTACCGTATTAACCGCGGAAAACGTGCGGTACAAATTCCAACTTTTTGATCATTATTTTCTTTTTAGTACCTACAACCTGTTGGAATTTTAACATGTAGCTAAGTGAGTACTCGGTACATGCTTAGGGTTCTTCAAGGGTTCTCTCTACTGCGTTATCTCTGCATTATCTAAGAGCGTACATTATTTATTTACACAGACATCCATTACTAGTTACACACCTTAGCTTCCTGGCTGCTGTGCAAAATGAAAGCCCATCAGAACCAAGCATGCTTTGACTCATTTGTCTTGCTTGAGGTATTAAAACACGGTGTGTAAGTTTGAGTATAAAAATGTTCTAACGATTCGTTTAACCGTGATTAAAAAATAAATAAATAAAAATGCACTCAGTATCAGTAACAGTGCTGTTGGGGATTTGATTTGAGTTTCCGTTTAAGAGATCGGACTCGGAGAACATCAGCAAGGTCAAACACAGCCTGTACGACTCATTCTGATAGTATATAATAATCCTTTTTTTTTTTTTTAAATAAAGCAATTTTTTTTTGGCTGCCCTGAAGTCGTACGCCATCCTGACCTTTAATCTCCTTCTAAAAATCTCTTTACGCTGCATAGAGATCCAAATCCAAACCCGTATCCAGTGCCGGTGTTTTATTCAAGGGGACGAGGCTTTCATTAGGACAAAGTCTGCTTGTTAATTGCGTGGCGTCTGATTAAAAAGCTGGAGGTGATTAGTGCGGCAAATGAATCAGAGCGCGGAGGCGGAGTGAGCCCCGGAGGCCTTCAGTGCTCCTCTACACCCTTCCTTCTGTCCTTATAAAATCCTCTGATCATTACATAACGCTCATTTTTGTATTTTTTTTTGGCAGATATTAAAATAAACGCAGACTGGAACGACTTTTGACTGAGTCATCGGAAGTTTACGAAGCTTTATTAAGTTTTACGGAGGCTCCTCGTTCATCAAAATCAATTTTGGTGTCTAGTGACAGTAAAATAAATAAATAAATAAATAAATAAATAAATAAATAAAAAAGCAACTGTACGTGTAACGTCTTGTAATCTTCCAGATGTTTGACGGTTGCTTAATTTCCCAAATGTATGGAGACTTTTGGGACACCCTGTACATTGGCCATAGCGCTAGATCTTATTAAAATTCCCAGCGTAAACACAAAACTTTCAATAAAAAGTATGCAGAGTGTACAATTGCATGGCATGGGGGAAGAAAAAAAAAAAATAAAAAAAAAACCGAGCTAGGATGAAGGTCTCCTCTGCGGAAAAGCTTTGAAAGAACTAAAAAGCTGATCATTGTTGCTGTTATTATGACCACGCTGTTATTATGTACATTCGTCTCCTGCGTTTGCCCAAAGCGCTTCGTTCAATACGGACTGCACGGATGATGAGTATGTTTATTGCTACTTCAGTATAAGCACCTCATATTGATAGACACGTTCACGTCATTGAATTATTCACACAAAGCTAGCGAAGGGCACTGAACCCAGTAACCCTCTGTGCTAAAACGCTCATGAATGCAGATATTGGAGTGTGGATCGCCATTCTTCAGGTTAAGTCTATGCTTGTTCAAAAAAATCAGATGATGAACTGCAGAGGAGATTCTATGAAATCTATGTAGATGAGGTTTACGGCGTCCTTTAACAATGTGAAAATCTTCCAGACGTAAATCGCATCCACATCGCTGACTGGTTCGTGATGGTTATAGTAGGATTAGCTGTTCATATAGCACGGTGAATTAATTAACGTAACAAACACTTTTAAATAAATAATTACTTCATTTATTCTCACCGGTTCCTGACATCTCTTATGTTCTACATTCCGCACTCAGAATTGGCAACGTTCTAATCGATATCTCCTCATACCCTTGTCGAACACTTCCTCGCACTCCCGGGGCAAGGCCCGGTTCTCATCGGAAAGCTCTGGAAGGTAGAGCGGAGGACGAAGTATCATTTACACAGCGCTGGAAATGCAAAGTAACGTTATCTCAGACTCTGAGCTCTCAGTATTGATCAAGTGTCTACTGCAAGCCATCATCAGATCAATGCAGGGATTAACAGAACAAATGGAAAATGCCAAAACAATTACTGGAACGCTCCTAAAGGCCAGAGGGGCATCGTGATTGACAAAGGGGCATGGCTACGGGAGTAGAAAACAAGCTTGGCGAAGTCCAGCGCGAGTGTATCTCAAATGCTAGTGTTTGAATTAGCATTCGAGCAAATAAGGTTATCGAGACGAGCTAAAAGATGAGCGGCATAATGAAAAGTCACCCAACAAACGAAACAAAACGAACCAAAACAAAAGAACAGTATCGTTTTTTTCCAGTAGCTGGCCATTGGTCTGCAAGCTACTACATTAATTAGCCGTTAGCACGAGTGCCCTTCGCATAAATACTCGACTGAAATGTGACAGAAGACCCACTTAATTAGTCGCATCCAATGTATCCGATTATTACTTAAACAACCCTTAAAGAACTCATTTTCTCAAAGTGTGAAGGTTCTTTTAAGGGTTGATTAGATAATTACCGGTTCTGAACATCCCAAAAAATAAAAAGGTTATACTTGGAAAGGTTCCCATTTCCAAAATAGTTTTTGTAGCCTTTAAGGGTTCCCCCAGAAAGACCTTACAGGTTCTAGGTACTTAGAGAAAATAATGACCAAAAGTGTGGAGTTTGTACCACACCTACGCAAGTTAATACATACACTCTTGGGGGGCGGGGGAACCCTTCAAAGGTTCTTTACGACATCATTGGGTAATCATTGGCTTTTCTTTTTATTTTATTTATTTTTTTAATCCCCCTTTCTATAGGAGGCTATAGGAAACCCAACACTTTGTTTCAGGGTTCCACATAGATCTTTTCTCCAGAAGAAAAACCAAGAGAAGAGTGACTTTTTTCACAGAACAATTTAAGTCTTGGATATAGGCAAAGAACGACAACAGCGAGTCGTTTTGGAGTCCAAAGAGTCAGCTCATACTGGTGGACTGAGTCGGTTGAAAAGCATTGGATTTCCACTAATACCTGCTTTATAATATGAATCATTCTCTTTGTATGCAGTCTGCAAACCATAAAATCATTGTAATCAGTTAGCAACTTACAACTCAAGGGTTAGCTTTACAACGTTAATATGGCTATATTTATACTCGAGGCTTGGGAGCGATCGATGGGAGGACACACCTACGTACCGTGAGCTTATCAAAGCCGGATAATGCGAAAACGTTAAGATGAGGGTCGCAACGAGGTGACATATAAGCAACGAACAGGAATTAGAAGACAAAGAGGGCGATACGGCTTCGCAAGGAGGGCCAGAAACAACACTGCAGAAAGAACCGAACCGATAGAGACACAGAACAGGTGAACACTTTAGGGTAGTTGACCGGAGACAGGATTCGAACAGAAATAAAAGCACGTGAAATGAACTCAAAACCAAACAACACGGTGGCGGAAACATCATTTTATTCCATCCCGTGGATGGTGCAGACATTCACGTCGTCATCCGAATTCATGCGATCTTTCTGTCTTTTTTTCGCCCCCACATGCCGTGCAGCTCATCCGCAAAATTAATAGCGAAATTAATGGGAGATGAATTCCGACCTGACTTGTATGCGATTCGTGCTTTCTTTTTCGGTGTGTAATTGTTTTGTTTTGCAATTTTTTTTTTGGGGGGGGCGAAATGCAATTTCCATCCCAGCAATTCGTATTCATGTGTTGACACCAAGTGCAGTATATTAGCACCTGAGCGTGAAAATATGCTCGCGTTCCATTTCAGCATGAACATAATGGCTCATAACTCATTCCCATCGTTGACTTCGCTCTTCTGAGAGAAATCAGGTGATGAATGTGTAATTGCCCATGAAGGCTGCAGACTGCGGAGTACTTCTCCCGTCATTTCGTTTGCCTGTGTTTTATTTGCTATCTAGACACCCATGTATAATAACAGAGAGATGCTTCAGGGAGAACCGGGTGGAATATGAATACCTGAAGGAACCAAGCAGAGATTAAACACATTCAGACACAAATGACTAGCTGTATGTGATTCGCTCTTTGGGGGGTTCTTTACAATCTGGATCAATTAGTTGTCCCAGACTTCCTTACATAAATAAATAAATAAAATCCCAGCCTCGGGTAAGACTACTCACAAAACCTGTTCCTGTGCGAAGTTCTTATATGGAAGGAAATCTGTATGCCTGAGAGTTAATCTAACTCTGCTGTGCCTTCTGCAGTACATCTGTGCCTTGAATTTAAATCTTACTAATCGATTCATCGATTCAGTCGACTCACTGATTCGATCGACTCATTGATTCGTTAAATTAAAAATTCGAAACTTTAAAGGTTCTCCCAGACGGACGACTGAAAATCCGTAAAAGGGTTCTAGATTTAGTTTTGAGTACTCAATGTGTGCAGTCAGCAATGATACAGCGCAAAAGTGACTTCCTGTTGCTTATATGGTGCGTCTAACTGATCAAATAGTCAACACGAGCTAGTTGTACATATGATTCGACAAGCATTCGGGTTCTGCGATCTCACGTTCCTGCACGTTTTTACTTTGCAACACACACCTCATGGCATGTACGGTGAGTGCGTCGATGCGTTAACTCTTTTGGCAGCACGTCTGAGAGCGTTCGGTGACGTTCACGCGCTACGGCAAGAAGACGTGCCGCTTCGTTAATTAGCAGTCATAAACGTTCGGAGAGAAAAGGAGCAACACTGTATGAGTACTTTAAGATGTGCTGGAGAAAGATCCCAGAGGTGTCATCGTATCACTGAAGCCAGAAGTTTGTTCGCGCCGAAGTTTTTAATCACGGTAGGGGCTGGCGGCGTTTCGTAACTTACACCTGGTGAAACTCCTGCAGCTTTCATTGCGGGAAGGAATTTCCTTTTAGGTCAATTAATAAAGCTCGGATGGAATAATTCAGTGGATCTCCCTGTACGTTCTTTTTAAATCCATGTCATAGAAGTGCTTCACGAGCCTGTGAGCGGGCGGAGATAGTCGGAGATACGGCCGTCTTATAGAAAATAGCACTTCTTTTTTTTTTTATAAGCGAACACACCCGAATATTTTGCACGTATCGTATTGTATGTACGGGATATAAGTTTTTTTTTTTTTTTACATTTTTTATTATTCCTGTTATTTGCTATTCGAGTTGTTGAATGAATAAAATAATACTAGTGGTTTTTGTCTATTTTTGTGGTTTGAAGGATAAGCTGACCAAGCACTCATCTGCCACGCTTACAGATCATTTTTGTTTCATTTATAATGTCCATAAATATTAATCCCTCCAATTAAATGGTCCTCTGATGCCCTTTTGAGCATTTCCATGCACTTTCAATGGATCCCACTTCTACACAGCGCTCAAGTTAATAGATATTTCTGATGTCGGAATATCGACGTGTAAAATCTCGGTATTAAATCCTCAGTACACGCATAACGCGTCTCTGAATGCAACTCCGTGTGCCAAAAATACTAAACCTCGGGAGGGAATACAATACATTTAAAGCTGTAGAATAGACATACGTGAGCTTCATATGTTTAGGCAGCTTTCATTAACGTGAGCGAAACGAACGTATAAAAAGAAAACCCATCCAAGTGATTTCATTTTAATCTCGATCGTACAGGGACGCTGCCGAACCAAACCACGATCGTCGCGTGTGCTTTTGTTGGCTTTTTTTTTTTTTTTTTTTTTTTTAATCTTTTCTCTCTGCATGTGTCCCGACCGTTTTCAACTGTTTCAGACTTTTTGAAACCTTTTTATTTTTTTTTTCATCATGGCCATGATTGTGCAGTACAATACAAATCTGGCTCCTTTGTGTTGAAAGAAAGCGTTTTGGTTTTCTCCCGTGATGAAGGCTAAAAAAAAAAAAAAAAAACGATTTTATGGTGTCTAGACAATCGTTTTTTTGGTTTCTGGAGAATGAAAGCATTTTTCCTTTTATGGCTTCAATTTGTCATTGGAGACGTTTTTACGGGTGTCTATTATTTGGATATATATTTTCAGAGCGAGGGGAAAAAGAAAAAAAAAAAAAACAAGCTCGTATGTGATCGGTTTTGAGTTAAAGAAATGCTAGGCCTTCCATTCGCGTCAAAAATTTGTACGATTTGAATATATCTTCCATACAACGTTTGTCCATCGTCTCGACGGTGCCAATAATTATGGACTTGACGGTCAGTCCTTCTTGCTTCTGTGGTAACTCTATCTTGTTCTTTTGTTCATCTTATAATAACATCCTGATGGCACTGTATGCCCTCAATCACACGTTCTAACCCTGTGGTCCCTTCATGGTAACCCATGGTCTTTTCGTTATGTCTTTCTGATTTCTTTACAGTGTCCTGAAGGCTTGCGGCCGATGAAGGACGGATCGGGTTGCTATGACTACTCCGTGGGTACAGACTGTACGGACGGGTTTAATGGTGGCTGTGAGCAACTTTGTCTTCAGCAGCTCGTGGCCCTGCCGGACGATCCCACTTCCAACAATGTGCTCATGTTCTGCGGGTGAGAACGACCAGACACTTTAGGGGTGCATATACTTATGCATCTTCCCAGGCCACATACGTATGAGATACGAGTACACGTTTAATGTCGATATAATAACTTGATATAATAATCCAAAGTAGGGATGTATCGATACCAATACTGGACCACTTGAAAACACATCACGTCATAACCGTGACCTCTGAACTCATACGCACAGACTTATGAGGAGATCTTGAAGGCAGCATAGATGACATAAACCTGGTGTACATCGCCATGTTAATAAGCAGTGGTAGATAAACAAAGCCCACTGAATTTCCTCTCTCCTACACGAAACTAATATCAGAACAAAAAAATGTAATCATACACAACACTTAAGCCCTTCAGACCCGCAGGGCTGTTTACGTCCCGGTATAAATCCGCACCTCATGACTGTGTTTATTACCTCCTGAGAAATGAGAACTTTCCAAATTCTGCAGAGTTCTCTTAAAAAAAAAAAAAAAAGCGACTTTCATTTTGTGCTCAGACTCGACAATCGGTGCTCGCAGCTACATTCGAAATTACATCTTATCTGTAGTCCCATACTGCGCTGTCCTTCTTCAGTGTGCCAGGATGTCTCTACTCACCAAGGCATCTGGCTTCTTTGTGTGTGTGTGTGTGTGTGTGAGCACTCAGGTGTGTGCAGGAATACAAGCTGGCAGCAGACGGACGCTCCTGCCTTCTCCTAGCTGATAACTGCGAAGGCCCCAAGTGCCCTAAACAGGACTCCCGCTTCAATGACACGCTCTTCAGCGAAATGCTGCACGGTTACAACAACAAGACGCAAGAGGTCAACCTGGGTCAGGTGTTTCAGATGACCTTCCGGTAAGCGTTAACGAACTTACGTTCATTACTGCAGCGTTGACGTTTACCTTTTACGAACGGGAAGTGTTCATAGGAATATATAAAACCTCAATTATATATATATATATATATATATATATTTAAAAAAACATACGACATAAACCTATATAAGCAATATAAAGCTGTATAGCTATAAAATGCCTATCCAGGACGTAAAACTTAATGCGTTTTACTTCTTTATTTCTTTATTTTCCTCTGCCGCTCTTTACAGTAATCCCGTCCGATCGGTGTTCCGAATGGAGGGAAATTTGGCACGTAGTGTTATGGGAAGCAGTGAATTCGCTGCCTGTGAATTAAACTGTAAATGTCCTAAATGTTATGGGTAAGAGTCAATCCCAGCACTCTTAAGCCTTTAAAAAGCCATTCCGGCCTCTCTGATAATCAAGACGAACGTTGCGTGTGATCTGAGACCTCTACAATCTCACACGCCGACGGCTTCTGTCTGGCTTTGGCTCAGATCCGGAACTGGGATTTATTCACTGTGTCGTACGGTTTGGACATTTATGTGCTGGATACTGGCGTGGATGCGGCTGTGATTATCCCCGGGAACCATGCTGGTTTATGGAGGCGAAGAAAGCTATGAATCAGAGACAAGTTAAATAGCAGTTAAAAGAAACGGCTAGTTTTATTCATGCTAGTCCTGGAAGCTGGTATTGAAGCAAATAATACATCCATATTCTTAGATGTGTTTTATGGAATATTCTCTATATAGCCTATATATATATATATATATATATATATATATATATATATATATATATATATATATATATATATATATATACACACACATTATAAGTGCACTTGTAATTCATCATAAGTTGGTACTGATTCCTCTTATATATATATATATATATATATATATATATATATATATATATATATATATATATATATATATATAAATCTAATAATACTAATAATAACTCCTCTTAAAGCTCTAATTTCGTGCAAGGAATTACTTCAACATGATTATAAAGGAATGCCTTTATTGGAAATTATAATACTATAAAACGCTAATAAAGTTTTAATATATTCATGTGCATATTCATGATAATACCATGTGTAATAATAATAATAAGAAGAAGAAGAAGAAGAAGAAGAAGAATAAATTTTATTTTAAAGAGCCCCTTTAAAAGCAGCTTCTATAATAATAATAATAATAATAATAATAATAATAATAATAATAATAAATTTTATTTTAAAGAGCCCCTTTAAAAGCAGCTTCTCTTTTCTGTAGACAAAATAAGCAGTGCACAGAAAAAATATATATTCTAAAAGTTAATAATAATAATAATAATAATAATAATAATAATAATAATAATAATAATAATAGACAGCAGTCAAATGCAAGTTTAAAAAAGTAAGTCTTAAGTTGAGCTTTAAAAAATAATCTCCTGTGAATCATTATAAAGCACATGTAGTAATTAACAGTTATAAAACATTTCACATTTAAAACATTACATTACAAACACGTTATTCTTGATTCAATAAATTAATAGATGTGTGTTTTGCCACATTTTTTATTTTATTTTTTTAAAAATAAGTAAATAAATAAATAAATAACCACATCCAAAAATGACAAGGCCACACACATCAATTCATCGAACACACCAAGCTAGATTCCTGTCCCGAGGTCAATTGGCGCTGCTGCTTATATGCGTCCTTGTCGTTCATGTGATGAATCTGGAATGAATTGTAAATAAATACTGCAGTAAAATCTACCCCTTAACAAGGAATATAACTCATTCGGTTTACTTAACGACCTTTGAAATGTTGTCATGGTTGTTAATAAACGCTGCTTTATAATCATTCACAGGCCATAATTAGTTAATGTTGTTCAGTACGTCACGTGGTATTATAACGATAGTGTTACCGCATGATTATACGTTAACAAAGACTCATTTACTGCACATTATTAGCGCTTTATGAGCCATAAAAATGCTCACAAAGCACCGTTTATTAACTCGTAAAAGAATTATAAGCAGAGCTCGGGTGACGTGGATGCAAGACTCGTCGAATGAAACGCTCTTGCTAATAACGTCACTGAACGTACTGTAAGCTTTAAAGATGTGTGTGCTTGTAGCCAGGGACAGAATACAACTTAAGAGCAAAACAGATCAGAATGCACCAGTAAATTCCTGTGACGTTGTGCTGGTCGTGGAAGGAAACAGTATAAAGGATAACTCAAGGCTAGATTAGCGCTAGCTTGGGCTAGTAATATTGCTAATACAGGTAGCTTTCTGGATGAATCACATCGATTAACCTGTGCATATTAGAAGTACCTTGGTCAGTAGAGACGTGATAAAGCACGGCCATGAAGCTCAATATGTTTCAGAATGTGCTTGGACTCAGCTAAAACATTTGCCTTTCAATTTCACGTTGAACGAGAGAGATGAAGCCGAGCGAAAGTAAACGCAGCGCATTCCTCACGAGAACGCCGTTTTCTAAGCAGTCTGGAAAGGAACTGGTAATAGACTGAGCTATTTAGCGCTCGTCAAATGCCAGGTGATTTGCTTGGATCATCTACAAGATGATCCGTTCCGAAAGAAAACCCGGGAAATTAAGCAAGCAAAGAAACCGTTTAAAGGAATAATCCAGAAGGAATAAATGCCGTCGATGCTAAATATACAGTTCCGTCAACGATTAGCACTCCGAGCGTCCGGTTTCAGGTTCTCGGATCGCTCTAATTAAGGCAACGGACAGGGTATAAACACTGAGAAAGGTTTCGGAGGTTGTTGAAGTCCTCGGGACTTGCGACACACAGCACTTTGTCGCTTCGCGCTCTTTAAATTGTCAGCGAAAGTGGAACTGACCCTGGTACATCCGTTATCGTCCCGGGCGGGCCGTCCTCGCCGACTCACGCGCTGATAAAAGCTATCGAGTTATTTCCAGTGAGTCTTCAACCTTGGTCCAGACACACACACACACACACACACACACACACACACACACACGCACACCCCGACACACATCTGTCACAGTTTCATTTCTCATTTGAACAGATCACTGCTCGTTCTGCTTTTTATTTGGACAGATTGCACCGGCGACGTCGAAGCACTGCATTCTCATCAGAAAGCTCGACACGTTTGGTTGTTTTGTTCGGGTTTATTAATAACCCGGGCTTCAGTGTGGAGAAAGATGAACGTTGCGGGATTAGAGAATGCATTCTGTTGTATTATGGAGATGTTTGTCTGGAAGTTTGGAGCTAAATGTAGGCCATGGAGTTGGTGGAGAAACACACCGCGATAGAGCATGTTTAACCCTAGAGACGTCTAGAACCGTCACAGCCTCGTCTTTCGTCGAGGTTTCGTTTGTACCCTTTTCTGGCTATAAGCTTCAGGATCTTATAACTTGAAATCGAATTGGCTTTTCTGTGTATATACGTTTCGTTTCGGATGAAAAACACACTAAAAGTGTGTCACGACCTCCTCTTTCGCTGGAAAGACACTTTTCTGTACACTTTTCTGGCCGAAAGCTTCAGGATCTTGTCTTTGCAAATTGTTCAAATTTATCTCCTTTGATTTGTATTTTTTTCTGTTTTGTAAAAACGTTAAGGAGTCCCTTGTGGCCAAAGTTGAGAGCACACGTTAATTATTAGCCAGTCAGCTTCCAATAAGTTTTAATCCCTCCAAGACTGGAAATCTTCAACTGTCCAGTTTTGAGTCTGTGCCCGTGATCGCCTTAGATTCCTGTTCTCGGCCGACAGGACCGGAACCTGATGCGATCTTCTGCTGTTGTAGCTCATCCACCTCAAGGTTGAATGTTTTATGCATGCTGAGATGCCTTTCTGCTCACCACGGTTGTAAAGCGTGACTGTTTGAGTTGCTTTGAAGCGTCCTTCCCGGTAGATCGAAGCGATCCAGCCATTCTCATCGGCCCTCTCTCATCGGCAAGGCGTTTCCGCTTACAGAAACCGTCGCTCGTTCGATGTTTTTTGTTTTCCGCGGCATTCCGTGTAAACTCTACAAACGGTTGTGTGTGAAAATCCCAGGAGGTCAGCACTTTCTGAAATACTCAAAACCCAGCCCGTCTGATACCCACAACCACGCCACGAGAACATCCCCATTCTGACGTTTGATGTGAACATTAACTGAGGCTGTGGACCTGTATTTGCGTCATTTATTTATTTATTTATTTATTTATTTATTTATCGCATCGCTCTGCGGCCACACGATTGGCTGGTTGAATGTACAGGTGTTCCTAATCCTTTTTTTCCTTTTTTTTATAAATAAATAAATACATAAATAAATAAATAAATCTCACCATTCAGGGCTTCTGTAGCTATAAGAAATGTTGAAGAGCCTCACAGCTGGGGGATTTTATTTCTCGACGCGGCGCTCGTGGTTTGATGAATGACTGATCCTTATTGACTGGACCTGTGAGGGAGCATCATTTCCCTTCCATGGTGCTCACTTTGCCCTTTTCAGGGCCATGGAAAAAATCAGGAAAGATGAGTGTCATCCATCAAGCGATGACGACTCGTGTCCCTGTACGGGTTCGGTCCAATCTGAAACTGATCTGCAAGACGACATGAGGAGACATAGACGAGCCTCGGTGCTCAATATGCACTCGAGTACACGCTTTTCTCACAGCAAAGACATGACACAAGGAGACAAAAAAAAGAACCTGGCGAATAGCACTCCCTCTTTCAAAATGAAATAACACCTCAGAATACAACTCAGAAAGGAACTATCCGGTCTAACGGTCCGGCTAACGACAAAAGCAGACGGGTTTTTCTTTTCTTTCGTCCTTTCTTTTCTTTCGCTGCACTTAAACATCTCTGAATAGAAAAAAAAAACAACAACAACCAAAAAACCCTCGTCCTAAATGTCTGACACATCTGGATTTCACACAAATTAGCCGTTCGAAATGTAGAGTGTACAGAGATGTCCGGATATTTTCTTTAGGATCCGTTAATGACGTTTGGAAAGATGAATATAACGGGATTAGCGAAATCGCTCGGTCGTATTGTTGTAGTATGCAGGTGTTCGGAAGATGTCTGTAGGCCATGAATCCAGTAAAGAGAGGCGGTGGTTAACGTCCTGTGTGTCAAAACACCTGCGAATTTGACGACATGTTCAGAAAAGCGTGAGCGAAAAATAACACCTCCTATTAGCATTTCTAGCTGAAAACGGCAGAATACGGAGTACGGTCGACGCACGTAGATTCCGTAGCGTTTAAAATCTATCGTAATAAAGGTATAAGGCGCTATAGGTATTGTTATGATTGTTTACCCTAATGCGTTCCACTTTAGAGTAGGGTGTATTACGCGTTATGACTGGTTAATAAGTACTGTACATGGTTTAATTGCAATGTGAGCGGAGCCAGAGAAAAGTTGGTGAAGTAGAGACAAGTAGAGAGAGAGAGAGAGAGAGAGAGAGAGAGAGAGAGAGAGAGAGAGAGAGAGAGAGAGCAGCCTGAGGCAATAATATTAACTAGAAAGCTTTCAGAATATCTCGACACAGTGCCGAGGACGAGGGAGGTCTGGTTAGCGCGCTCGAGCGAAACACTTTCTCCTAGAACTAAAACCATTTATTTATTTATTTATTTATTTATTTATTTACACGTATTTATCCAGTGAAAGCCTGAGAGCGCCGGAGTTGATCACGTGACGTGGCATATTACCGCGAAAACGCCAACCGAGAAAGAGATAGAATCACTAATGTTTTGACCTTGACAGAATGTTATGAATATGCAAATTAACAGGCCCCGTATTTGCATACAGATACCTGTTAGCTCTTAGATGGGGAAAATCGTCAACTCGATGATGCCTTAACGTTAATTATTTTCCCATAAGGGCGCGTCTCGAACTGTTTTATTCCGCCAATAACACGCGACGTTCCGTTCCGTTCCGTTCTTTTTTTTTTTTTTTTTTTTTTAAAGAATGGGTCGCGATTTTTATCCGATCGTAGCTCTATCTAATGTTGTGGAACGTCCGCGAAGCGAGCTAGCTCCCGTGATCACAACGACGCCGTCGATCGTAGCAAAAGCTCGGCTGACGCCTGAGACTTTCGGCATTTCGTTCCCGAAAGGATTCCGTCCTAAAAAAAAGAATAATGAATAATTGAATAAATTATAAATGTTTTATTACGTTTAAGGATTCTTAAACTCCTGAGATCTCCCCGTCCACTGTTACAAATTTTCTGCCATGAGCGCGGTATTTACCTCACTACAGTGATGGGTTTCACCCCACCGGGACACTGATTTATTTATTGCCCTCCTTTTATACGGACAGTTCCTCTGGAGCAAGGCCCGGTTAAGTGTTTTGCTCAAGGAGACGATGGCAGAAGCAGGTGAGATCGTATTAGTAGCTTCATGGACAGCTTCCCTGCATTCCCTGTGAGTCTATTCTGCTCCCAAGGCCTTTTTTTTTTATAATCACACACCAGCCAGGAGAGAACTCCTCAAGGACTGGATTTTAGTCCACAGCCAAAGCAGCAGAAATGCTGGTCTGAGTCTGATTTAATTCCCAACACACACACACACACAGTCGGGGATGCTGTGGGTGTTGTGTGTAATTAGACTGTTGGTCGTAAGCAAAGGCTTATGCAGCCGGCTGATAATAAATTTTTTTTAAAAAGTCCTCTAGGAAGCACTGAATCATTACGGGACTGGAAATCCACATGAGCACGTGCCGCATAAATTAACCGTGGTGTGTTTAATTTGAATAAATTAGCGCATGTGCATGTCGGTTTGACCGTTTCAGATCAGCGCATATGTCGCAGATTCACGTGACAAACACTGCGGTCACCGAACTCGCACACGGGTGTTGTGAAACGTTTCAAACCGAAACCGAGTGATCTGGGGCCTGGAGGAAAAAATCAATAAAAAAGATAGCGCATTAAACCTCATTTAAAATGTTGAGATAGCGCTGAAAAGTTATTACATACGTCACACGATGGGATGAGAGCCAATCGGATTTCAGTATGCAAATGAATGCGGCTAGTTTGTTGTTCTTCCTTAAAGGTGGAAAAAAAAGTCTCGAGGATTTTTGAGTTGGTTGAAAATTACCCGAGGGTTACAATCATTAAATCTTTGGGTGATAAACTATTTATAAAGTGTTATAGAGTTATATATATATATACATACACACACACACATATTCACAATAATTCTGCAATATGAACATGTATTCATTTATTATTATTTGTTGCTCACCGTCTATTGTTAACTGTGCAATAATCCATTTATGTATATAAACAAGGTGTTACTCATCACCTACTACTTTTATTCTTATTTTTCAGTTCCTATTGTGTATATATATACATATATTAGGCATTTTTTTTTAAATTCTATTCCTATTTAATGTGTATTCTTTCTTATCTGTTTTTTTTTGTGTAATTGAGCTGCTGTAACGAGGGAATTTCCCCCAGTGTGGGATCGATAAAATTGATCTTAATCTTAATTCTTAATCTTACAATGTCTACAAATAGGTTTAATCATCATATATTTGGTTTATTGTGATCTTATCATAGGAAATATTAGATAGACGTGAACACTGAAGTCTTACCGGAGTATATTCTCCAGAAGAAGTTAGTTTAAGGTCAAAGTCAAATGAAAACTGCAGTACTGCTGAGACCAGACTCTGTGTGTGTGTGTGTGTGTGTGTGTGTGTGTGTGTGTGTGTGTGTTCATGTTGCTGTGGTCAGTCGTGGAGGGATTAGTGCAGATTGAATGCCGAAGCATCAGAGAGCACTAGCATGTGGACCTAAGTCCCTCCGTCGAGGACAAAAACGGTGCATGACTATTAATTAGCAATTACAATATTTACGTCTGACATTAATCAAACGAATCACTCTTCATTTTGTATCCGTCCATTACTCTTATTTTCCTCACATTTAGTGCCAAACGGTAAAGTTTGCCATGTAGTCGATCCTGATCTTAGCTAACCCTAAAAAAAAAAAATAAAAAAAAATAAAAAAAAGCGATATTTTTCAAACAGTTAGCCTGGATTTTTGGAAAATGAACAAAATTCATTTAAAAAGAGCATTTTTACTAAGCATCCGCTCTCCACCCACACGCTGACCGTCCGCTCATGCTGCGAATCTTTAACTCGCACCGATGTGTGCCAATTACCCTGACCCGTTAATCGTTTTCATATGCTGCAGTGTCGTTTCGTGTGGGCTTTCTGCATGATTGAGGAACTTTTTCAGTGCCTGAAGGACTGCGACGTGGCTAAATTCAGTTATAAACGTGACAGCGACGGGAGGCAGGGTGTAATTAGACTGCTGGCTTATGCAGCAGGGAAGAAAAATACAAGCCTGGAGGAAGCGCTGAATCGATATGAGACTGGAAAACGAAATGAGAACGTGGCGTTTAAGTTAAACTGAATCAAGGCACACACTGTACATAGCTCTAAAAGACTTGGGGGCATGCTGTTAAAGGAAACTAACCAGCGAGAGCGTGGTGTGATGATGTGGAGTTACTCTTACCACCCTGAAGTTTCTCAAAACAGCTTATCTGTTTATAGTACAGGTAGTGCTGTGGAACGTCCAGGAAAGAAGTTAGTTCGTGTTATTACTTCCATTATAGCAGCTATAAAGCGTTGTTCCCTCACCAGCCTCTCTTTAAAAACTTTAATAATCAGATTATTACAAAAGCGCTGACGCTGGAGACTCCTTCCATAAATCTGTGTTGGTTTTTACTGTAGATATTCAATTCGATTCAATTTTATCTGTATAGCGCTTTTAATAACGGACGATGTCTCAAAGCAGCTTTACAGAAACGTATAAACACAGGGTAGAGATTTTAAGCGTGTGAATTTATCCCTATTGGGCGAGACGGTGGTGACGGCGGTGAGGGAAAAACTCCCTGAGATGATACGAGGAAGAAACCTTGAGAGGAACCGGACTCAGAAGGGAACCCGTAATCATCTGGGTCACGACGGATAGTGTGAAAGTAAAGGAAAGATCATTACGGTTTTATATGAAGTCTGTGTGTTGAACTAGTCCACCGTTCACTAAAGGAGACCCGAGTGTAAAACCGCATGTGGTAATCGCAGTCCTGACGCCATCGCAGCAACCGTCGTCCCAGCAACCACAGCGAGAACGTCCATGTGGAATTGACGTCCAAAACCGTTTCCATGGTACTTCAAGCGGTACCGTCCTCAGCGATGTCCAGGCTGAGTCCAGTTGATGATCGCTCCATCCAGAAGTAGGGCATCGGGATGGATCAGGCAGGTCCGGAGAGCCGAAAAGATCAGGATCACTGGCATCTCCATGAAATCGAGATACGATCACATAATAGAACGAGCGCTTTAATATAACCCTTTGACTTGCTGTCACATGACTGTCAGAGTTGTTGTTGGAGAACGTTAATCTCTTACCGATCAGAATCCAGAATTCGACGTTATTCAAAAAAAGCAATCCGAGACAGTCGAGACAGATCGTGTAATCCGATCTAGTCATTCAAATCGGTAGAAAGTAATGGAGGAAGAAGTTAGAGCGTGTCTGTGGTAGCTGCAATGGCTGAGCTACATTATTGGTAGTTTTAGCAATACACACATCATACACAGGAGGTGCTGTTTCACCGTTTAGTCACCATTTTGTCATTCGTAGCTGTCGTTCCCAGCTTTTTTTGTGCGAGCATGGCTAAAACTAAATCAGCATATTAACATGCGAACATGATAACGACGAAAAAGTCTAGGGTTAGGGGTAGGGTTAGGGTAAGTATTCAAATGAACCACAACGGCACGATACGATGTCAAATCTCCACACATGTTACAGACATTAGAATAGATTCCACTTATAATAGTTTTTCACTTCAAGCCGAAACACCGATAAAACCCCGGCTTTATTCAGTCAAACAGTTCGTTCCTGTTCAGTTTTCCTTCCCGTTAATACTGTATGCTGTATAATTATTTAGCTAGTCTGCGATTATCTCTTGCCGTGCACGGAGACTCTTATTTTTAATTAATTGGACATTACGGAACAGACGTATGCATTCGACATCGTCTATCGGGACTCCGACGTGCAAATTTATATCCGTTTCATTCAGATCGTTATTCCACTCGGTTTAGCAATTAAGCACTTCCGTTTCTGCACGAGTGATGATTGCAGCCTAGAAATAAATAAACAAACAAACAAACAAACAAAGATATTTTTAATTTACTGTGAATTCTGTGAATGCTAAACTGAGTTCAGTACCCCCTAGGAAAATGAAAATTTCTGCCATACCACCTGTTTCCCTTTCGTCTCTCTCTCTCTCTCTCTCTCTCTCTCTCTCTCTCTCTCTCTCTCTCTCTCTCTCTCTCTCTCTCTCTTGCTCTCTCTCTTTATCTATTAAGTCACCTGTTGTTTTCTGTCTCTCTCTCTACTTCGGCGTGTGTCTCGGTTGATAATATCCAAGGTCGCAGCTCTTGGCATTTGCTATCAGCTCTCTGCGGTCTACCTCGATATAATAGAAGTGAAATCACATTTAATTAGAGCATTCATTCCAGTCAGTGACACACAGATGCGCGAATGTAATTTTTATCAAATTTGTCCATGCAAAACAGAACAAGTATTGCGCTCAGCGTGAGGGCCTTCGGGCCACGTCGTAGCCATCTTCATTCATCAGCACCGATAACGTGTTTCGCAACGAGACTTCGGGGGAGAGAAAAGTGTGTGTGTTTGTTTGTTTGTTTTGTGTATTAAGCTGCCAGACACAACGACCTCTCTGTCTGTCTGGTTATCAAGCTTTTTTTTTTTTTAATTTTGATGAACTAAAGGTTCATTTGCTGAGATCCATTATGCCCCATTAAAGTTCTGGCTCGTGATATAAATTCTATTTAGCAGCACGACAACATCTAGAGCACTCTATTCATTACGGCCAGACGCGTTTACGTACCGTTTTGTCACGACACGTCGGGCGGGTTGGATGCCAGTGCAGGTTTAATTGAACAAAACAAAAGTACAAGCATAAACGCAAGCATTAAACACATAAAGCATGAACTATGAAAACTAGGCGGAGGAAAACAGGAACAAAGGAACGAGACGAATGCAAGACGGACTGTTCGGTGCAAAACGCGACGTATATAGCGAAGCCGGTTATGTATAACTCATATGCGTGATATAAAATAAATCTGAAAATGAAGTATGGCTTAAATAAACTGTTTATTGTTATCGTTGACGTTTTATTCAGGAATAAGCGTTTAGAAATCACAGGCTTCGTTAGACTTAGACATGATATCGTAAACATTTAAATGTCAGATGTAAGTAGGGAGTAAAGACAGCACGCCATGTTGTGCAGTTATAGGAAAATAATCAAAAAAATGAGGTGGTGTGATGAGGTACAACCTCCTAAAACGGCTCGTCCCGGAGCGTTTATCCGTCTTATACCGCAGCGATTATTCAACTTTTTTATTCATTAACAAATGACACACCATACCCTATGCAGGATCACATCTCTAACATAAGCAGATTAACAATGCAATCATGATTGATTTCGTACCAGGAAAGGGTTTTACTAATCCTGAAAGTCACTTCCTGAACGGCGCAAAGTAAAACGAACGAAAAGCAGGTGTGAAATTTGCGGACGTCTATGTCTGCCAGAGGTCTGTTTCAGATTTGAAATCGTTCGCAGTACTGCATTTATATAAACTGTGAAAAGGGGTTTTATTCAGACATGCCTTGTGCACTATTTCTATTCTGCACTCATATTTCGATGCATTTCACAGCCTTTAATTGGTGTCGTATCACAAGTCCTTCTTCCCTTCTTGTCACGGCTTTCAAGAACCGACCGCACGTGTAAAACCCTCGTTTACACACCTCGTCACGCAATTCATTCTTTCTACGAGACGCAACAAAGAGCTCACAGTCCTCTACTGGTCATTTTAGGAACTGCGCACCGCTAAACGAACAACCGGTTCCCGTCAGCAACACTTTATACGGTGGACTCTTTTAAATCGCGGCTCGTCTTTCGGCAGCCGTGTTTACACGCTAGCGTATCGTGCTTGGCCTCCATGATCGCCCCAGCAGCTGGTTAACGGTGAGATGAGATCGTTGGACGTTACTTTTTAGCGTAATAAAAGTTCTGGATGGACGTTGAGATTGGGTCAGTCACGCCTGACCCTAATGGCTGGCCACTTTACCAGCTGTGAATGGACAGACGAGTGAAGGAAAGAATAGAGGATGAGATCTTGAGGTGAAAGTGTAGGAGAGAGAAATGAGGAAAGACTGAAAGAAGATATAAGGAATATTTCGGTTAAAGTAAAAAAAGAAAAAGAAAAAAAGAATGAATATATTATTAGAACATGTCGGAGTCATTAGCGTAGAGGACTCGGCTCGTGTTCGTATTCTCCAAACACGTTCAAGGTCTTTTTAATTGTTCTGTTATTTTTCATTTGCACCCCATGGTGCCATTACGTTCTGACAAATGAGCTATGTCTCAAAAGAGAGAGAGAAAAATGATCAAAGAGAGCGAGACAAACTTCCGTGCCTCGTCTGTAAACGTGCGATGTATTATTTAATAATGTGCTGTACGAATTAATAGACCTGACCCGAGCTAATTAGCAATTTTATTACGTTATTAGAAGTACAGTTCTAGTGGGAGCAAAAAAAAAAAAAAAAAAACTGAAGCAAAAGAAACCCGGTGTTTTTAGGTGTTCGTCCTGACCCTGTACTCGCGCTGCAAACAGCTAGCTAGCTAACAGAATAGCAAAGAATTTTGACATCATTTTCAACATCAAATGCTGCTCTGATGACATCCGACTATTGATGCCACTTTAACTAGCTAGCGAGCTAGTCAGCTAGCAACTTAACCTAGTACATCATCCTTGGAATTAGCTAGTCGCTAAAACATCCGTTGCAAAAAAAAAAAAAAACAAAGTAGGAACGGATAAATAAATAAATAAATAAATAAAAATATACAGAGCACTGAAGTCGAATCGTTAGTGTAAATTGATCGTTATAGTGTCTTCGTTGGTTCCAGATAGTTCAATGCCATAAGTGACATTCTACGTGACGGTCCTGACCCTGTACTAGCACTGCGGCTAGCTAGTAAAGACAACGCGCAGTGTACGCTTATGTGAACGTCCTCGACCAGCGTCATCCGCTTAGAACATGTCCCATCCGCAATACGGATAGATTTTCTAGCCGTTAGCCCGTACGGTTAAGTTTCGCCGTCTCCACGACCGTGAGTTGAGCATCACGCTACGGCGAGAACGTTTTGACACTGACAGAAGAATTGTTCGGTGTAAAGCCGGGTATATATAATCTCACGCCCACGCATATTGTATATAACGATTATAATCTGCCTTAAAAGAGCGTGAGCGGCTAGAGAATCAAATACTATACATAATGCATTTGAGAACTCGATGCCAGTCTAACACACTCAGCAACTTTGCACAAACGCAGCAGAGTCAATCAGCATCGACTCCCTGTGCTCGGCTATAAATCCTAATACCCCGATCTTAGAACCAACTCCGCGCAGTGCTTGACTAGCACTTAATCAGTGTCTAATCTGTTTACTTTCACATTCCATTGTGCCTTGATAAACTGCGCACTCGAAGTGTTTGCCTACTAAAGTAAACACTCCATTGTTTGAGCTGAGTATAAATTACGGCACCCCGGCGCTGCCCTAACAACTCTTTAATTCATAATTCAGGCCTTGTTGTGCTTTATGAACATGATAAAGTGGGCGAGCTCCTTGGCTGGCTGCGCCGTGCTACTCCGGGGTGACATTGCAGCTTTATCACACTGTAGCGGCGACTCTCGCTTGCTCATTACGCATGCACTCTTCAAGCAACAGATATTAAAGCTGCTGAGATTATTGCTCATATTTGGCCTCTCTGTATCCCGTGCCAGCTCTTATAAATCTCTGCCTTTAAGGCTCAGGGAATGGAAGGAAGCTTGCGCTTTCAAGGGCAAAACAAGAGTGGAGATGGTAGAAAGAGATAGCCGGGCAGGAACGCTGGCCGACGTGGGCTGCGTCTGGTATCGCTCTGAAAGGAAAAGCGTGTAATGGGTTTGGGCACTGATAGCTGGACACCAGAGGAAGCTGAGGTTTCCTGGATATTAAAATAAATGGAGGTCATAAATGTTTCCTGTGGGTCACTGAAGTCCTTTTCGTGCCTCGTAGGATTGGACTTTTATTTCTCAAATCGTCACCTCTTAGTCATTTCGCGCCGTTAGCTTCGCACTGGAGCTACAATAAACGTTGTAGCGTTACAGGGGCCGCCATTTTGGCCAACTAGAATCACTTTATACACACGATCTGGGATCGTTTCGCTCCCTTCGCTATACCTCCGAAAGTCTGAATTGTATCAGAGAGCAAAGCTTAGAACGAGATCTTAGGATATTACGCAATACCCAGCAGACCGAAGTGCACAGTATACCTACACCTGGACAAATTGGTAGCCCGGGTGCCCGGGAAACGCAGATAATGTATTTTGGCTCAATTAGAAAAATCTTCTCAGACTCTTGAGACTCGAATAACATGCGTACATGACGAGAGGACAGCACAGGAGCTTACAGCGGAAATGTCCGCTAAAGATAAATATGATATAACGTTTCATCACCAGAGAAAAGGAGGGACATTTCGACAGTAGTTGCTTTTAAGCTTATTTATTTGGACGTCCCGGCAGGCATGAAGTGGGACAGGAATGCACATCGGAGCTTTCAGGGTTTTCAGGGCAGGCTAATGAATTTATGATCGGTCCGCCCGTGAATGTGGGCTTAATTGTTGTGTAAGCGTAGCCTCGTCTGATTTCGTCTGTAATATGAGTCAGCGCTCTGAAGGGTATGTTTAGTCTAGAAACGAGTTTGTTTACAGACAGAATATCATCTCTGCATGTACTGTACGTGCTGGCATAAACACAAACACACACACACATTTTTTTTATGCTAATCTGTAGTGCTGTAGTGCTAAACCTATTTGATGCATCTTGTCATTTTTAAACAGTTTATTTATTTATTAATTTATCTCATTCAGCCTTCCTCTCTCTCTCTCTCTCTCTCTCTCTCTCGCACACACACACACACACACGCTCGAAACTAATCAAATATTTCAAATACATTCGGAAACCTTCAGTGCTGTTCGGAAGGCCTGTTTTTCATGCTAACGTCGTGCGAGACAGCTGTGTTTCTCTGTGTGTCGGTATTAACGGCACCTCCGCTATCCGGTCTTTGGATCTAAAATACACAAGCGGTGTATTTGTTACGGGGGAAAAAAAAGACACTCGTTGAGAGGAGAGACCCATCTGCTCTTTGGCAATCCAACACAGGACTGATAATTTGAGTCAAAGGCGCAAGCGAACATTTCATTCTCGGCTTGTCTCCGGCAATATGGCCGACCAACTGGATATGTTCCTGCCAATAGAGAGGTGTCAAAGCGATGAAGGGCCATGTTGTATCTTTCGCGCCAATCGCACTGTGTCTGTCACGGAGCGTGTGTGTGTGTGTGTGTGTGTGTGTGTGTGTGTGTGTGTGTGTGTGTGTGTGTGTGTGTGTGTGTGTGTGTGTGTTAGAGGCGGGATGACAGAAGCTGTGAGACTTCATTGCATCTACAAGATAGAGGCCGTTCTCACACTGACAGCTGCTCGCCTCCTATAATAAAACAGCAGGGCAAATAACAGCAGTCTGTGCTAATTAATTAACACTCCGGTATTAACTAGCTGTCAGTGTTTAACAAAGTAATGGCAGGATTATAGGTAGTTTAATGAGTGATTAGACGAGAGTGTTGACATCTCTAACAGGAAGCGGATGTTGATGGTCAAAAGCAGATTTCTAACCCTGCATTCTTCTATCCATCCATCCTAATTGTTCATTCATCTGTATTATTCTGCCAATCATCTGTCAGTTTAACTTTCCATTCATTAAGCCATCCATTCATCCATTCATCCTTCTATACACACACCCAGACACATCCATACATGCGTTTCTCATTCCAATAATCCAAGGTTGCATCCAACCATCCAATCCGTCTATCCAACAATACATCCATCCAATCTCTCTATCTAACAATCCATCCATCCATACATACATACATTTATCCATCAAACCATCCATCCATCCATCAATTCATTCATTCACCCAGCTCCACAGTTGATAAAACCTTCCACCCAACCAATCTGTACTTCCACCCATCCATCTATTCTTCCATGCGTCATTCTATTAATCCACACACGCATGGGTCATTCCATTTGTACAAAGGATTGCATCAATTCACCCAACAGCCCATTCGTCCATCCGTCCATCCATTCATCCATCCACAAAAGTCTTATCCCCTTATTCAACCATATCTATCATCACCATATCATCTATTATTAAACGTATCCATCCATGGTCTACCAAACCATCCATTCATCAGTTTATCCATCCATCTATCCTAACAGGCCCAAGTGATACTTCCACTCAAATTATCCATACATCCACGCACCCATTGATTTAACTATCCATCTATCCCTCCATCCATCCATTTATCCATTAATCATTATATTCATCCACACATGCATTTCTAATTCCATTCATACAAGGGGTTGCATCCATCTACCCAACATGCTCTTCATCCATTCATCCACCATAAAACTGTTCCACTTATTCGTCCATAGATCTTTTGCCTGTTCATACATCAGTAAACTCATCCATCCATCCATCCATCCATCCATCTATCTATCAACCATAAAATTATGGAGTTATATCCAGTCAAGTGTATTAACCCAACCATTCATCCTTCCATTCATCTACTCATCCATCCATCCTGCTCATCTGCATGCCATCATTACTTTCACTAACCCACTTCTGTTTTCTCCACCGCTCGCTTTATCACTTTTTTCACAAGGGAAAACTTTTCCTCTTGGCTCATGGTACAGACTAATCATGGCCTAATAACAGCACTGTCACTCGTAGAACACTTCACACTGAGACCTCATTTCTGTAAAATGACCCAGCTAGTACAAGACGACAGGACTGAGATTCCCAGAAGCAAGTTCCCAGGCATGTGTAAGCAAACATCTATTTTTTTAGAGCGCGTCGCGTACGACAAGGATGTCAGAGCCCCGAGGACGGACGAGACAAATCGGAGCGCTTTGGTTTCGCAGGATTCTGTGGGAGGACTCTGGGTTCAATATTTCAACACAACGAATACGCAAGTTCATGCCACGGTTCTGAAAGCGTATTTGAATTCATAACGAGGAGTCGCGGTTACGAATCCTGTCTCGCCGACAATTCTGAAGGACGCACTTACCAAAATCTACGCCGTATCCGAGGGACCGTTTGAAGACCTGAGCAGATATGAATGAATTCCTTGTGCTTTGCAGAATATTTATATTCAACACGTTTTGAGTCAGGAGAAAAATGAGATGTAAAGTGGGCAGATGCGAAGGTGGATTATTATATTCGAGTGTCAACATGAGGCAGGTTAAGAGACAATAAAAATATTCTTGCGTGTGTGTTGGAATTGGAAACTTTTCATCATTGGCTGAAGAGATTTTGGAAACGTTTCAGTGTTCACATCATAAAATGCTGGATTTTTTTTTCTTCATCCATGCAGACGTTAAATGCTTAAACAGTCATAATATTTACTTGTACATTATTAGTGTTTAACACTGGTATGAGTCACAATTGTTTTTTGGAAGAAAAATGAAAAACGCATGTCTTATAGAAACATCATTCCTGTAAAATGTATCTTAAGATCAGAATTTCATGCTTATTGTTTATTGGCGTTTTCTAAGTCCATGGATCAAATGTGGCCTGCAGGTCTTTTACATTTTGGATTGCATGAATTTGTATCATGTCCATCATGTACAGTACATCCACCCACACTGTCTGTCCGTCATATATCATGGCTTTAAAGTTCACAGAGTGCACAAAGTGGAAGTAGAGCTAGAAGTCTCGAGTCCGAGCTCAAGACGGTTTCTCTGTTGATTTCTGTTCTTGATGCACTTTATACCCAACCCATCCATACATCCACCCATCCATCCAGACTTCCATCACTCATTCTATTCAGGATTGCATCCATCCACCCAACAGCTTATGCATCCATTCATCCATCCATCCATCCATCCGTCCATCCATCTGTCCACCCAACAGCCTATGCATCCATCCGTCCATCCATCTGTCCACCCAACAGCCTATGCATCCATCCATCCATCCGTACATCCATCCATCCATCCACCCATGTATCCAAACTTCCATTAATTATTCTATTCAGGATTGCATCCATCCACCCAACAGCCTATGCATCCATCCATCCATCCATCCATCCATCTATCCACCCAACAGCCTATGGATCCATCCAACAGCCTATCCATACATCCACCCATCCATCCAGACTTCCATCAATCATTCTATTCAGGATTGCATCCATCCACCCAACAGCCTATGCATCCATCCATCCATCCATCCATCCATCCATCCATCCATCCATCCATCTGTCCACCCAACAGCCTATGCATTCATCCATCCATCCATCCATCCATCCATCTGTCCACCCAACAGCCTATGCATCCATCCATACATCCATCCATACATCCATCCATCCATTCATCCATCCACCCATGTATCCAGACTTCCATTAATTATTCAATTCAGGATTGCATCCATCCACCCAACAGCCTATCCAACCATCCATCCATCCATCCATCAATTCACACCTATATCCTATCACCTTATTCAACCATACTGTAAATCTTTTGCCTATAAATATATTCATCCATCATTAAACTAATCCATCTATCTATATATCATCCATAAATTCCTCATTCATTCATTCATCCAGCCATCCATTTGTCCACTAAACCATCCATCCATCAATTCCTCCATCCGTCTCTTCTGTCAGTCACCCATATCCCCAGCTGATATCCCCATCCAAACTATCTTTACATCAATCCAAGTTGAGAGACAATAAAAAAAAATATTCTTGGGTGTGGCATTTAGAGCTGGACTTGTGTTAGACACTGGTCTCGAATCGAGAGTTTGTAAAAATGATGCTCATTTGCTTTTCTCGTGCACAATGTTTGCCAAGAAGTAATCCCTCCTTCTGCAAAACAGCCAGCTAGTTGAGGTTGAACAGGATTTGATGGACTTGATTTTGACTCTTGAGTCTGACTCAGTCAATCTCGGCTAGTCCTGGTCTTGGACTTGCCAGTGACAGTGTTCACTTCAGTTAAAGAGCAGGGTTTCAGTGCATCTTTGAGGAATTAAATTCAGTGGGGAAAAATGCACCAGGGTCTTTGTGTGTCTTTACAGATTGAAACTGGTTAAAAGGTGTCCGGCGTTAATTGTCTTTGGATGTAACGATTGGCTATAAATGCCGACCTTGATATAAACATATGTCAGTGTTAAAGCTTTTATATGTGTTATGTAACCCACTGCTTTCAGTCATTATGAGAAAACAATTTTAGTGTTAGTGAGCCATTTGGACCGTAGATATTGACCTACAGAAATGTTTAAACAAGATGTTGACAGAGAGCGAAGACAAGCAAATTGGGAAGAACTTTGCACTGGCGTTTATTTTCCATTTATTATCAAGCTCAAAAGTTTGCACTCCCCTTTGCTTTAGTTTATTTCTTTATTGGAAAGTGCTGCATTACAGCATCTATATGGTGGAGGTGGAGGGAGGCCTGACCATTACTATTCCACAAAATTCCACCTGTATCCTACATTGAAAAATCCTATTCTTATTGTTTCACATTTTTGCTACTAGTCATAATGAAGGAACACTAATAACACCTAAGCTAAAATCTTATTGCTTTCAGTGTCTTTAGTTAGGGGTGTGCAAACTTTTGCACTCAGCGGCATGCTGGGGAAATAACTTTACATACAGCGGTGTTAGGTTCTGGACTTTTATGATATGATATATATACAGTAAAAGTAAAGACTGGGATACTCGACACTCGCTCAACTATGAGCTGGAA